>NC_051271.1:867500-955000 GCF_015220745.1 Sebastes umbrosus
TTTTTATGAATGGAGTCTGGTTTCAGCTCCTCGTCAAAAACATACACTGCATAGCTGTCTCAAGGCAAGGCAAGGTAAACCGGCCAAAAGTACCTCATCCAACCCAACTACCATACACCCACACTGTCCTTTAAGGCCCAAAATGTTCTGAGGTGATTGATGGAAGTAAAGTTTACGTCATTCACCTAAAAGTGTTTGTGTTTATTCTGTTAAAAATAGATTTAGCATTATTTTGTTTAGATTGCTGATTAGTTGGATCTATTTAGTCCTTTGAGACAAACCAGTTAAATAAATGTCTCATTAATGTCAACATTTCAGCTTCAGTGTGAACGAGGCCTGGAGGGGTTCAAAAGAGCGGCAGCATCTGCTGAGCGTCATCACCGTACACAGACGAGCGGCGGATCCAAACCTTGCATGAGGAGCAGAGACATCAGGATGGAGGCGGCCAGCACGCCGCCCACAGCGACCCAGTAGGTCCGGTAAACTCTCCACGCCAGCCCGCCCACCTGCTTCTGCTCCGCCCCCGACACGCCCCCGTCATCGTCCACGCACAGATCAGCGGATGAACCCGGCTCCTCTTCCTGCTGCTCCACGCCATCTGGATTAAACCAGGAAGGGACGGACAAATAATCAGATTCTTCTACAGTAATACCAGATAAATGGTTTTCAGCGAGAAGACGACACTGTTCTGGAGAATTTACCCAGAACCGCTGAGCCAGCTGTAAGAACACGTGTAGTAACACGTGAGAATTCATTTGTTTTAAAAATCAATCCTTGAAACATAAACATGTATACGCTAATATAAAGTATCTATAAAGACGTATGTCTTAGGCTCAGTACAGAGCTCAACGTTAATACCAGCATGCTAACATGCCCATCAGAATCAAGTTTATCGCTAAACAGGTTTTCATATTCAGGTAATTTGCCTCGATGTTTTGGTGCATAAGTATTGCCAATGTCCAGAATCATAAATAAAATATAGAAATGTACGATATAAATATGACAAATATCCGTTGTTAAAATGAAAAGAGCAGTAAAGTGTTTAAAACGAAGAGGATGATGACGAGTATAAAGTTTACCGTGGTCATCATCTGTTTTTCTTTTCTTTTTTTAAACATATATTTATTGATTTTATACATTGTACACACAACGCAGAACCTTCCCCCAAAGCGAACATATGGCAGAGTATAAAATAATAATAAAAAAAACTATTATTCAAATTATTATAAAAAATCTTAATTGAAAGTAAATAGCTAAACATGAAGTTAAAAGGATATATATTTACAATACAAATATAATGAAGTACATAAATTTAAAAAAAAAAAAAAAATATATATATATATATATATATATATATAAATAAATAAAATAAATTAAGTTAAGAATATGGTCACAAACAATAAAGAAAAGTACAGATGTTCACCATCTTAGTTTAGCATGTTAGCGCGCTAACATGTGCAATTTTGCACTAAACTCAACGTGCAGCTAAAGCTGAAAGGAATGTCATTGGTTTTGCAGAGATTTAGTCCGACACTTAAAGCTGAAATCGGCAACTTTGAGCAAATAAAAAACAAAGTTATTTTTATAAAACGATCAGTACATCCTGACAGTAGTTCATGATAAACTAGGCAGCGCTGATCAAATATGACTCAATATTCTGTTACTCTAATGTCTATTTCTCTCTTATAGTGAACTGTTTAGCTGTAACATGAGAAACGTTCTTCAGATGAACAGTGTAAAAGCTGCACCGTCACATCCCTACGTTTCAGTGAAGCACTAACCTTTCTCTTTCATGTTGCGGTCATTCTTCCGTTTTTTCGGCACCGCCTCGACCAGAGGAAGGATCTCTGCTGGTGTGCCTGTTTAACAGCAAAGGAATAATTGTTTTCCAAAAACATATTGCCTTGTTAGTTGTTAGTGGAGTCCACCAAACTACACCAAGAAAACACGTCTCTGAAACGTGTAACCATCCAGTCAGCATTTACAGCTTCTACAACAACACGTGAAGCATTAAGAGCACATTCTACAGAAAGCCAACTCATCTGTGATGATGTTGCATGAGCTACTTCTCCATAGTCAGAGTGTTACCGACAGTTGATGACGGTCGGCACAACTCCAGTTAGTAGAAACAGACAGGAGTACCAGCACGGGAGCAAAGCGATGCACTGCTGTGGACGGGGGGGAAGCAGCTAAACAGATTTTAGACACCTAAAAAAGATCGATATCAGTTGAAGTGTACGCTATATTTAGAATAGTTTCACCGCTTTACCTCGCCGTCAGGTCGCCCTTTCTGACGGGGAACTGAAGCCGTTATCTGTGCTCTCTTCAAAGCCACCAGACTCCATTGACAAAACCAGTAATTTTACCTCTCAAAACACGGGAGTTGCTGGTCTACCGCTCCTGAGCTCAGCGAGCAGCGGCGGTTTGATTCTGCGGGCGAAGTGCAGCCAGAGAATACCCATAGCCAATCAGTAAACAGATCCTGTGACTCCTGTGACATGTTGACCTGTGTTACAAAGAACTCCTTCCCGCCTGAAACACATGAATACGCCGCCCGGCTGCAGAAAAATGCCATTATTGCGGCGAGCTGCTGCCTGGTGTGAATTCAGCGTTAGTTTGTTAGCGTGTGACTTCGGACACAATAACACAAACAAACTAACCGACCGATGCAGCGGTAGACCAGCAACTCTGGAGAGCACAGATGAGGGCTTCAGTTCCCCGTCAGTAAGGGCTGTCTGACGGCGAGGTATAGTGGTGAAAATATTCTAATTATAGCGTACACTTAAACGTATATTGATTCTTTTAGGTGTCTAAAATACGTTTTGCCCCCGTCCACAGCAGTACATTACTTTACTGTTTCTCTAAATCTCCATCTACTGTACTAATACCTCTTACAACCCCACTGAGAAACACCTGAACTATCCCTTTAAGATGTTTTGATTTGTTTCCTCTTCCAGTGTTGTCGTGGTGTGTCTCTAAAAGTGCTTATAAGACCTCATGGTTACAGCCAACATAATGAACAACAAAGGACACAAAGTTATTATTTGCAAAGATTAAACAACTCCTGCAGTTTTCCTGAGCTAATTTCCTGCCTTTGAATATAAGGAGGCGACTGCAGGCTGACGTCTTGTTGGTGATGTTGTGGGAAATATGACGGAATGTATTCTTTACCCTGTGAATAAACTAAATAATGTAATGCAATGTTAGGACATAATGGACATGATGTTATGATGTATATAATCTGTCTGTCCTCTAGAATTGGTGATTTCAGGACTTTATGCGGTGACGTCTCCACCCGTCTGAGCCAGGTTGTTTGTCTCTACCTGTTCTGACGATGGTTCCGTTGTCCATGAGGATGACCACGTCGGCTTTGTCCACAAACTCTACGCGGTGCGTGCAGAGGATTCTGGTCTTCCCCCCGAGGAGCTCAATGATGCATTTCTTCATGAGGACTTCGGCCACGTCGGTATCGACCGCTGCCAGCGGATCATCCAGGAGGTAGATGTCTTTATCCTGCAAAACAAAACAAAAGAAAGAAAGAAAGAAAGGTTGCATCACACGATACACCTGCTGATTGTACATGAGGACGATGTTCTTCTGTTTCTAATGTAAATAATACATCTGAATTATACTGCTTTTATCTCTGTTCAAATAGTTATTATTGAAGGAATCTCAATATGACAGGTGGATCTAAACTTCTGAGCGGTTGTGAACTATAAGGAAAGTTTTACCGTTAGACATTTGGTATCGTTCAGTGAGGAGATTTAGTGTTCTACAGACAGACAGAACAGCTAACGGAGAGATTAACAGGCGGGCGTCTCATACCAACTTTACTTCTTCATAAAAATCAGGACAGACCCGTATACCATGTTTTGGGCTTCGAAGCTTCGGTGACTTCGAAGCTTCGCGGCGCGGTACAGCAGGCTGACATGTTTCTGTCAGTCTGTCTCCGTCTCCCCGTTTCAGTGCCTCTACACAGAACAAACAGCGATGTCCGTCTGAGAATAACTTATAATAATTCATGTTGAATATGAATAATGAATAATGTTGTGGGATCATTCCTTATTTCATGGGCTATTTGGGGATTTATCCTATAGTTATCATTACTGTCAATGTGTACTTTATTTTTTAATTATTTGTTTTATTTTAATTCATTATTATTTTTTTTTAGGTTGTTTTCATATATGCAATTTACAGTTCGTAATTACAATAGTTTATAAACCAATGTTTTAAGTAGTTGAGCTTAGAGATTTATATTTGATACATGTGAAGCTTTTGGATTTGATCACAAGTTTATAAAAATTTTACAAATAATGTACAATCAACCAAATGCAAGAGTTATCGGTCAATGGGACGCTATCCGAAGTATTCAATCTTAGGAGAGGTACAAGACAAGGTGATCCTCTATCACCACCAATATCTGCACTATGTATGGAACCTTTAGCTGAAAGTATAAGAATAAATAAATAAATCAATAACTGGAATACAAATTGGAGAAAATTAACATAAATTAGCACGTTATGCTGATGATGTCATAGTTTACCTAACAAACAAAAAATCTCTATCAGTATTAATGGAAGAAATTGGAAAATATAGCTTATTATCTAAATACAAATCAAATATTAATAAAACAGAAGCAATGTCAATCAGAGAACCAATTAATAAAGAGCTTAAGAGAAAATATAATTTTAAGTGGGAATGCAGTAAATTAAAATATTTAGGGGGTAATAATTCCCCAAAATGTGGAGGACCTGTTCTCAATAAACTATTCAAGATTAATACATCAAGTTAGAGAAGAGCTGAAGAGAACGTACCTACTCATTATTTTTGTAACTTATTTTTTTAACTTAATTTAACTTTGTTTTTTGTTCTTGATCCTTGTTGCATGGGCAGTGGGTGAGGGTTGGGTGGGAGGGACAATCATTTACATTTGTGCTCTATTTGTATATTTCTGTACACCTGTTGTTACTCTCAATAAATTATTACTTTAAAAAAAATATATTACTTACATATATATACAAAAAAAATGAAAAAAAATAAGCATTTGAATAGTGAATAGTCGATTATCATGACAACGGTCAAAGCTTCCAAGCATTTGGGTCAGCCCTAATAAAACTCTAATAAAATACACCCCAACACCTGCATCAGTACTCCTGCTGTTTAATCTTTTAACAGAACCAGTGCCATTGGATTAAAATTCTGAAGTGCTGTTATCCTTTTGTTTTGTGCAAACTAACGGTACGTGTCCACAGCCTCCGTGCTTTCCACGCCCCCTATTCATTGTCTATGTAAGCAGCCGCGCAATGCATTCTGGTAGCGTGGCGTCGCGATTCGAGAGACTAGGCGTCACGACGCCCGCTCCTCATTTGCATAAATTTGAGGGCTCGTCTACTTTATGCAAATCACGGGCGTCCGACGCGACTCGCCGCCTCTCCAAACTCCCGAGGATCTTTTAACTAAACGTTGTTGATCTAAAATAAAGACAGATTCAGCAACATGGATTATTTCTCTCCTCAAATGTTTTCAGAAACACATTTCAGTGAACTATTTACGTGAAATAAGAGAAGAAAGTTTCCAAACGAGCCTCCAGACTGGTTCCGGTTTGAAAGCTGGGAGCAGCAGCCAACGGCGGGAAAGCGTTCGTCCAATCAAGAGCCGAGTGCCTTGTTTCTAGGGACAGCACACCAAGCGTCCAATGCTGGGAAGCATCGCGTCCCCTTGCGATAAAAAACGCCCCTGTGGACACGTACCATAAGACTTCATCTCTCTGAGCTCAGAGCAGATGGCGGCGGTAACATGCGGAGGACTGACCATGTAAACAGCTCTGGCGAGGGCCAGTCGAGCCTTCTGTCCTCCGCTCAGAGTCACTCCGTTCTCTCCCACTTCCGTCTTGTCACAGTTTGGCAAAACCTGAAGACACATTTCAGGGCAATGTTTGTTATACATGTTAAATAATCACAGCGCTCAGTTTATAACAGTTTATAATTCATCAGGCTCCGTGCAGTCGACTCACTAATATGTGCGGAGAAATGTTCTTACTCTGCACACAAAATAAGTGCACACGCAAAATTACCATCGTATTCATGACAGGTGTGCACCACATCATTCGAACACCTCAACAGAAGCTTTGAAACACCAATATAATATAATATAATTATGACAATAACTGATGAGGACGAAAGGGCATTCATTTCATAGTTATTTAATACATTTGACCGAAGCATTAGCAAATGAACGGTTTTAAATATTGTTGTCTATTAAAGCCTTTTTAATGAATGCAGCTTTAATAGGAGATGCATTTAGTTAAAAGGTCTGTTTTCACATTAAAGCTGCAGTAGTCAGAATATTTTTGGCATCATTGGGTAGACATTCCATAATAACCTTTCAGCATATTGTAATTCAAGTGTTCTGAGAGAAAACTAGACTTCTGCTCCTCCTCATGGCTCTGTTTTCAGGCTTTAGAACATCTAGCCCGTGACGGGAGACTTTGACCAATCACAGGTCATTTCAGAGAGAGAGAGCGTTCCTATTGGCTGTGCTCCGGTCATGTGACCAGAACTTGGCGTTCCTTCAACAGATTTCCAACATGGTTGCTGGGTCTCATTTTCCAGCTAAACCGTGCACTACAAGATGACCGGTTAATCAGAGTATGAACGGCTGCATGTAAACGTCGTCAGTGTGAACCCAAAGAACCAATCAGACACCGTACAGCAGGTTAAGAGATGTACAGACAGGAAGAGACGTAAAGGGAGCAGTAATCGTACGTTGAGGTCGTCTGAGAGAGCGCAGGCCTCGATCACAGCCTGGTAGAAGACGGGGTCGTAGTCTTTGCCAAACAGGATGTTGTCTCGCACCGACGCGTGCTGGATCCACGGCTCCTGAGACGCCAGACCGAAGCCGGCCTCTCTGTCGGCGACATACACCACGCCGCTCAGCCTGCACGGCACACACAGGAGAGAAGACGTGTGAATACGCAGTTATATCATCTCTTAGGAGCACAACACCAACGAGAGCTGTGACTCTAGTGACTCAAAACGCCACTCTGAGACCTAAAAGGTGTTTTCTGATGACAGAGAAGTTCCCGCTACAGCTGGGATGAAAAGTATCATCTAATGTAGTGACTGTCTATAAAAACATTAAATACATATACTTAAAGTTGTATGATACAACATACATTTTGACTTTTGGACTTTGCAACACTCTGGAGTTCGTGTTAATGTTTGGATCATACGAGTTAAAACATTCCTACGCAGCCACCACTGAATCTAATTCTACAAACAGTCTAATGACCGAACTCACATCTTACATCAGGAGTACCACCTTTTACCTTCCGGCAGGAGATATAGAGTCCCACGGTGCAGATTGAACCGTTACAAACATTCATTCCTGCCGATGTCTATTAAACTCCTCAACAACTCGTAACATCAGGCTGTCATAATGACAGTCCAATACGTTAAATTGGGACAGTGCAATATGTTGCATATGTGTAATATTGGACTATTGTCTGTGCAATATGGGCAACACGGTAGACGGTGCAGTGCACTATGGGTGCAATACCTGCCATGGTGTGTGTGATAGTGTGTGTGATAGTATGTGCCATTATGTACATGGACTGTGTATGTGTTGAAACATCTGTTTCTGTGAAACTATTTCCCTGTCTGATGTGGAATTGTTTATTATTGTTGTTGAAGCTGTTTTAATTTAGTGCTTGTAACTGCAGTTGGACGGAGTCCAGGAAAAACTTCCCCACGGGGACAATAAAAGTATATCTTATCTTATCTTAATAATAATAATATTAGTGTAGCCGGATCTTTATCTTCAACTGTGCACAAATACTGAGAGTGATACCTGGGCTTTGGGTATCGGCCGGTACCGAGTCACGATCTGATACCAGTGTTTGATTAATCAGCTGTATGCCTCACTGAGTTAGAGACCTTAACTTCACAAATAAATACACATTTTGATTTTATTTATACAAATTGAATTTAAATTTATTATTAAAATAATAAATCGTACATCAGCAACTTGGTAAACAAATCTTTAAAATTTACCGAATTTGTATTTATTATTAAAATAATAAATTGTACACCACTAACTTGGTAATGAATCTTACAAATTAACCAAATTTTTATTTATTATTAAAATAATAAATCAAACACAAGCAACTTGGTAAAACATCTTTAAAATGTACTGAATTTTTGTTTATTATTAAAATACTTTATCAATTTTTTTAATTAATTTATTATTAAAATTAAAACTGTTGGCTAGTTTAATCTACAACAGTGCATCTTATTCTAGAAGATCATCACGTCATCTTCGTGACGAAGCATTTTCAGCTGATCCAAGAGGCTTTTTAAAGAGTTTATTTATCTTAAGAAGGAGGAGGAGGATGTTCTCACCACATAAAGGAACACTTCTTCCTTCAGTTTATCACAAACATTCAACATCTGGAGACACCTGGGATTAACAAACTGTAATCTGTAAAGAAACTAAAGCTGTCAGATAAATGTAGAGGAGTAAAAAGTTCAATATTGACCTCTGAGATGTAGTGAAGGAGAAGCATAAAGTAGCAGTAAGTAGCAGATTGTAATTTGTACTTAAGTACAGTACCTGAGTAAATGTACTTAGTTACTTTCCACCAGTGGAGGCGGTTTACCTGTTGAGTTCTCCGGTGAGAGCAGCCAGGAAGGAACTCTTCCCACAGCCGACCTTCCCCACCACGACCACCAGAGAGCCCTGAACACGTCAACACGGTAACACAGTAACACGTCAACACGGCAACACGGCAACACGTCAACACGTCAACACGTCAACACGTCAACACGTCACCTCACTGCTCTGATCACATTCAACATTCAAAACTATTTACAGATGAAAAAGAAAAACTGAATTACTTCTTATTAACTCATCCAGTCATTTTTATTTTACTTCAGTTATGTTAAAGACACGCCACTGAATGTTAGATTCATCAGTCAGCTCGTTGTTTTTATACAAACAAACGCAGCTCAGTGACTCAGTGACTCTCTTTCAAAATATTTTGGGAAAGGAAAAAAAAACAATATTTCATTTTCAGAATTTCACTGTTTTAAAAATATCGTACCGGAATTATTTGGTGTCGGTGCTGTCGAGCAGATTAGTATTTTTTTATTTCTGGTTTTAGAGGAAATTAGATTTTTAATTAGTCTTTTTAATTCACTCCTCTGCAGCAAGGTTATTATAGTAAACTGAAACTGAAACTGAAACTAAAATTAAAATAAGTGAAAAAAAGTATTTAGAATAAACTGAAACGATATTGCCGGGTTAAAAACTAATACAAAATGTAATAAAACTAAACGTAAATTAATTTCAGTTTTAGTTTTTTTTTAGCTATAATATATTATTATATAATATTATTATATAATATATCACTACGGAAAAAAGGAGACAGTCACTGTTGTGACGTTGAACCACAGAAACCACAGACTTCACCTTCCAGGAGCCGGCACTACACCACAATGGCTTCGCTAAAGTAGCACGAAGATTTAACATTAAACTACACAGTTCTCCAACCATGTCATATATATATGTTTATGCAGCTACATACTTCTGAGATATTATCCCTGGCCATACCTAAAACAAACTAAAACTAAATATAATATAAAAACTAAACCTTTCTGAAACTAAAACTAAACTGACATTAAAAATGTCAAAGTGTAATTTAATAACAGAGGGCATGCAGACAGTAAAGTGATTAAATCTATATTAGATGTGTCATCAGGGGTTTTGTACCTTGGTGATGTGCAGACTGAGACTGTGCAGCAGCAGACTTCCTTTAGCAGATCCAGGTTCAGTTCCTCCCTCTTGGTTCTGGTCGGGACCGTCGGGCTCCTGCCAGGAAAACTTCCCCTGGCTCAACAGGATGGATGTCTGACTGTCTTCAGGAGACACTGAGACACATATGGAAATATATATATTATCATATATAATGATACAGAATTATAATAACATTTAATAACTTTGGATTAACAATTAATGCAACAGTTGTAGTTATTATGGGGATCCATAAAGCTGTAAAAGAGCTGAAACTGTTGTGGAACTTCAAACTGTTTTCTGCCTACAGTGACTGTTGTAGACAGACAGATAAACACTCCACTATGACCTGTATCTGGTACACATGAACTCCAGATCAGCAGCAGCGTACCCAGGGCGTAGTACGCCTGCAGGTCCTGGTTGGTCAGTTTGAAGAAGCGTTGGATTCGCTCCAGAGACACTTTGGCCTCCAGGATGCCGTTGAGCACCCAGGGGAAAGAGTTGAGAGGGATGATCAGCATCCCCACCAGAGCCAGCGTGGTGAACACCTGCAGGGGAGGACATCCATTACCACTGACGTAGAGACGCAGAGACGTAGAGACGTAGTGACGTAATGACGTAGAGACGTAGAGACGTAGTGACGTAGTGACGTAGAGACGTAGAGACGTAGTGACGTAGAGACGTAGAGACGTAGAGATGTAGAGACGTAGTGACGTAGAGTTACAGACGTAGTGACGTAGAGACGTAGTGACGTAGAGACGTAGAGACGTAGTGACGTAGAGACGTAGAGACGTAGAGATGTAGAGACGTAGTGACGTAGAGTTACAGACGTAGTGACGTAGAGACGTAGTGACGTAGAGACGTAGAGACGTAGAGACGTAGAGACGTAGTGACGTAGAGACGTAGAGACGTAGTGACGTAGAGACGTAGTGACGTAATGACGTAGAGACGTAGAGACGTAGTGACGTAATGACGTAGAGACGTAGAGACGTAGTGACGTAATGACGTAGAGACGTAGTGACGTAATGACGTAGAGACGTAGTGACGTAATGACGTAGAGACGTAGAGACGTAGTGACGTAATGACGTAGAGACATAGAGACGTAGAGACGTAGAGACGTAGAGACGTAGTGACGTAGAGTTACAGACGTAGTGACGTAGAGACGTAGAGACGTAGTGACGTAGAGACGTAGAGACGTAGAGACGTAGAGACGCAGTGACGTAGAGACGCAGTGACGTAGAGACGTAGAGACGTAGAGACGTAGTGACGTAGAGTTACAGACGTAGTGACGTAGAGACGTAGAGACGTAGTGACGTAGAGATGTAGAGACGTAGAGACGCAGTGACGTAGAGACGCAGTGACGCGGTGACGCGGAGACGCGGCGACGCAGCGACGCAGAGACGCAGAGACGCAGTGACGCAGTGACGCAGTGACGTAGAGACGCAGTGACGTAGAGACGTAGAGACGTAGCGACGTAGCGACATAGCGACGTAGAGACGTAGCGACGTAGCGACGTAGAGACGTAGTGACGTAGTGACGTAGAGACGTAGTGACGTAGAGACGTAGAGACGTAGAGACGTAGAGACGTAGTGACGTAGTGACGTAGAGACGTAGAGACGTAGTGACGTAGTGACGTAGAGACGTAGAGATGTAGAGACGTAGAGACGTAGAGACGTAGAGGGTGATGGGGTGAGGGTGAGGTTGAGAGAGAAAGGTGAGGTAGATGAGGAGGGAGGTGGGGGTGGAGGAAGGGGGAACCTGAGCACCAGGAGAAAACCCTTACTGAAATATGATGGATTGAAGTTTTTTTAATTCTCTAAATTACCCCAAAAATATATAAAAATAATATTTGTGGGTAATTTAGGATGTTCAATTAGCCTCATGCATAACTAGGAATGGTGGGGGAAACCTGAGCACCAGGAGAAAACCCACGCAGTCACAGGCAGAATATACAAACTCCACACAGCCGGACAGGTGGAGGTGTCACTAATCACTAATCACTGAGCCACTCCTGCTTATAACGAAGGTATAAACTAAACTGAAGAAGCTAAGCACAGTTCATTTTCAAACCGTCTAAAAGGGTGAAGCGTCCCCACCTTGGGCGCCGTCAGCTGGTGTCCCAGCAGCACGTAGGTGATGAAGGTGAGGATGGAGATGACCACGGGCAGAGCGGCCCAGGTGTAAACACACATGGCGTCCAGGTACTTGATGGCCTTGAGGTGGGACAGCTCCCGTTGACGACAGTCGGCGACCTTCTGAGTGAAACGAGGCTCCCAGTTGTAGAACTTGATGACGCGAATGCCGAAGAGGATCTCCGTCATCAACTGGGACAGAAAAGACACAAAATGAAGAGAAGAATCTGAATCTCCACGTTGTTTTAGGGAAAATACTCCACCAGTCATTCATTGATTTATTAGTTACACATCTTCTAGTAACCATAAAGATACATCTGATCTTTATCCAGGTTTTAAATTCCTAATCAATTTAACTTCTTTAAGAAAAGTCTGACTACATAAGTCATAGTCAAGTCAGCACACTGACACACTGACAGCTGTTGTTGCCTGTTGGGCTGCAGTTTGCCATGTTATGATTGGAGCATATTGTTTTATGCTAAATGCAGTACCTGTGAGGGTTTCTGGATCAATATCTGTCATTGTTTTGTGTTGTTAATTGATTTACAATAATAAATATATACATACATTTACATAAAGCAGCATATTTGTCCACTCCCATGTTGATAAGAGGATTAAATACTTGACTAATCTCCTTTAAGGTACATTTAGAACAGATAAAAAAAATTGTGATTAATCGGGATTAAATATTATAATTAACAGTTACTATGAGGAAATTACTATCATTAACTATAAATATAAATGGGAAGGGATGACCTTTATTTGTCCAGGTGGGGGTAGTTAAACTCTCATACTTTGTGTTTGTTATGGCAATAATAACTGTTCTACTTTTTTTAAATAAAAACAATTAATAACAAAAAAATACAAATATAAATAAATCCAAAATATTTTAAGCTTGAATTAAGAAAACTAAGAAAAAAACCTTTAAAGAAATGCATGCACTGCAATGCAATATGTGCAAATATGGCGATGTAGATTTATCTAGATTTTTTTTTTAGATAAGTCAAAAATCTGCTAATAATATCAGCCTGGTGATATATCTGAACTTATATATATATATTTATTTATATTTATAAAGCACACTAGTAAATGTAGACTACATCTATCATTTATTAATGGATCAATTATTATTATAATTATTATTATTATTATTATTATTATTATTATTACCCTTATTACCACAGGATTTGTAAAAAAACTGAAATAGAAATAACTTGATTGTCTATTTTTTGCGTAGAAAAGGCAGAAACTTGTCTTTTCTAAACGGTCCTCACCTTCACACGGCTGTCCTTGTGCCGTAGCATGTGCTGGTTGTTGCTAAGGATACGGGAGGCGAGGAACTTGTTGAACGGCACCATCAGCAGCGCCATGCACAACCCGCCGAGGAAGGCCACGCCCACCTGCAGGTAGAGCAGGTAGAGGGTGATGATGAAGCGCAGCGGCATGCTCCACAGCTCGTGGAAACTGTTGAAGAAGTTGACCACGCGGTCCGTGTCCGTGCTCATCAGGTTCACCACCTCTCCCAGCGCGGTGTCGGCCAGGCTGCTGCCGCTGACCCGCAGGGCTTTGCCGTAGATGGCCGACACGAGAGCGGCGCGCGCCGACAGCGCCACCTTGGAGACCTCGAAGACGAAGATGTTTTGAAGGAAGGAGGCGAGGAAGGTGGTGGCGAAGAGGCCCAGAGCGCACCAGGCGCCCCAGCTGACCGGAGCTGCCGGGTCCTCCATGAAGTTCACCAGACTGCTGAGGAGCAGCGGACCGGTGAAGCTCAGCATGTCGACCACCGCCTTCAGCACGCCGAGGACGTAGTAACGACGTCCGAACGCCTTGTGCAGCACCCTCAGCAGTCCTACGTCCCCCTCCAGCTCCAGCGGTTCCTCCTGGTAGCATGAACTCCAGCTGCCACTCAGGAGGTTTCTGCCGACCGGCCGGGGCCACTGATCCCGCCCGCCGCTGACCGCCGCCCCTCGCCGGCACGCTTCCCAGCACTGGTGGAAGTATCGGCAAACCACGGTAGTCCGAAGTTTCCGAGGGAGGTGATAGACATCAGCCGGTCCGTCTAGCTCCCCTCGCTGCCCTCGTCTGAGGAGAGGCGTCAACCACAGGTAGAAGAGCCGAGAGACGCAGCCGCTCCCGTCCTCCGCCACCATCTCGCCGGTATCCGGCTGCCTGCTCTCTGGGATGAGCGGAGATCCGTCCACAGCGTTGATATACAAAGTGTATCCAGCATCACTGATGCAGGGAAACGCAAACGCCAGAAGATAAACCAGAAGAGGGAGCGTCCGGGCCGAGGCCAGCACAAAACGTGCAAATTGCAGAGGTTCCGTGAGGTTCAGATACTCCTGGCGGTCGCAGTCAATCATCACGGTGACGACCAGGTTTGGGACGGACAGAAGAACCAGCAGGAGCAGCAGCGGAGGTCCTCTGGTCCTCCTGAAGGCCGTCCTCCGGAGCACCGTGATGGCGCTGAAGTGGACCAGCCAGGCCAGGATGGCGCAGCCGTCGGCCAGGACGTCCAGGTACACGTCGGCCTGCTGGAGGAGGCTCGCCAGGACGACGTCCGCAGCGAAGAGCAGCGCCGCCAGCAGAGCCGACACCAACCTGAGGGTCCAACCGCAGGGAGGAGACGTCTGGAGGAGGTCGCATCTACAAAACAGAAACATCATTACTGAAAATACCACAGAGGCTTGATGAAGATTACTCTTATCGCCAAAACTGATACAATAACAGGGGGGGGGATCGATTCACCTTTGTATCCCGATTTTCTTTTTTACAATTTCTAAATAGATTTTTTAACGCCAGAATCGATATATCTGCTTCATCTGAGTCTATGTGGAGGTAGAAGGAAGTTACCGCATTAATTGTTGTAGTCTGAGTAACGTGACGTCATATCTGTTCCGTATCCGTCAACCAAAACAAACCTCAGAGAGTCTAAAACGTTGGAGGGTCGTCGTGGATATGACCTGCACCCTCCCATGTTAAATCCAGCGTGGTAAACACTACACATCCAGTAAAGGATGGAAACACTTTGGGTTTCACACATTGACAGGAAAAGCAGAGCTAGACAGAGCAGAGCTAAAGCTGCATGCTAACTCTGTCACGGACAGGAAACGTTATGGTATGGTGGTAACGCGGCGGTGGACCCGGCCGTCGCTCTCCTCTCCGTGGTCAAACGGGCCGACGCTACAACTGTAGAGCACCCAGATACTGACATTTGTATTCTCTGCATTGAAACGGCCCCGATGGAGCTGACCATGGATGGATAAAGAGAACGGAGCTGACGGGAGAGCTAGAGACCACCTTGGAGAAGTTACAGGAAGTAGACACGTGGGACTACGGCCGCTTTTCAAAATAAGATGTTAACAAAGGGAACTGTAGATACTAAATACATCTATGGAAATCAGATTGATGGATTATATTCACCAGAAGTATAAAACATTATAAATTAAAAAGAAAATACCACTAATCTGTGAGGGAAATGTCTTTATTCTTTGATTTTGGGGTCGCTGGATAAAATGTAATCAATAATTCCTGCCAATGATCCTGATCTATTTGACTTCAGGTCTTCTCTGACTACAGACACGCTGGAAGTCAAACATTTTTACTGGATTCATTTAGAGATTTTACAAAGTAAAAGTCTCTAGAAGTGTCTGATTCATCTTGTTCCCGTCATGGTCTAGAGGTAAACAAGTTAACAACAATCACAATAAATCAGAATATTGAATCGCAATACTTAAAAATCTAAAAACACATCGAATCGGCACCCAGGTATGGTGATAGTATCTAATCAGGAGATAGGTGAACCGTCCCAGCTCCGTACAATAACAGATTCCTTTATTGTAAAAGAGTGAAGTGGACAATAGAGGCTAACTTTCAGATTATACGTTTATTTTTCCACTCATAAAACTAAAGTCTAGAGTCAAGAATAGTGTCGTAAAATTGTAAGACATGAAGACGTTTGAATGTTATCATGAATAACTTGTGCAATACTGTCATACTGTACATTCAAGAAATGTTTTAATTCATTTCTTATTTACTCTGGCATTTATATTTAACACATTTAATAAATCACACTCCTCAGCACTTTGAATTGACTTATTTGCACTCTGGTTATTTGTTATATCTGTTATATTTCACTGATGTTAACAAACTGCATGGTATTACGCTGTATGAAATAATTGAATGAATAAACTGTGTGGACAGAGCGAGGACTCAGACAGGTGCGACCCACCTCGCCATGCCGAGGTAGCAGGCGCTGAAGACGGCCATCCCTGCATGAGGCAGCGCTCCGAGGACGAGCTGGTTGAAACAGGCGCTGACGTATCCGTTCTGCCACACGGGGAATGGGTTGTGCTCGTCTGTCTGACAGAGACCCGCCACCAGCTCTGCCGGACCGAACCCCCTCATCCCTCCTCCTATCGGACCGCCGTCATCCTAGAAAACATCTGAAGAGCAAAAAACATTATGAGCTACTACCAGTAAGAGACAGAGAGAGATAACAGAGAGATTCATTATGAAAACAGACAGATCTGTGTCTACGTTAGAGGCCAAGATGGGAGCTCTATTGCAGGTTAAAAGGTTAACAGGTGAGATTCTAAAGCATCCATGTAAATATAAACTTTATTTAAGTTTTAATCTTCACATAGGCTGCGGTGCTGTGATCGACCCACGCCGCCCTCTGAGCCACAGCCACCTGGGGGCGCTATTTCACAGCATTATAGTGGATTCAATTCTGATCTGAAAACTATTTCAAAGTAGATCCAAAGAGTTCTGATCCTGAAGATTTGGATCCAGATTTGGGGATCCAACCCAAATCTTTAATCTGGACAAAATGCTGCCAGGATGGTTTGGATCCCACCTCAGAGGTAAATCCACCGATGTAGACAAATAGTCTTCACTGCTCCCAAGATGTTCAATACATTTATTACATCAGTTGAAGGTGATTTTTTACCTATTGAGAATTAATAAAAATGATCAATAATCCTCCAAAATACCACATTGAGACACCAAGACCTAGAGGAACATCTTCTGAATGCTCTAGGTCTCTAGTCTGATCCATCCATCCTCTGAATGCTCTAGGTCTCTAGTCTGATCCATCCATCCTCTGAATGCTCTAGGTCTCTAGTCTGATCCATCCATCTTCTGAATGCTCTAGGTCTCTAGTCTGATCCATCCATCCTCTGAATGCTCTAGGTCTCTAGTCTGATCCATCCATCCTCTGAATGCTCTAGGTCTCTAGTCTGATCCATCCATCTTCTGAATGCTCTAGGTCTCTAGTCTGATCCATCCATCCTCTGAATGCTCTAGGTCTCTAGTTTGATCCATCCATCCTCTGAATGCTCTAGGTCTCTAGTCTGATCCATCCATCCTCTGAATGCTCTAGGTCTCTAGTTTGATCCATCCATCCTCTGAATGCTCTAGGTCTCTAGTCTGATCCATCCATCCTCTGAATGCTCTAGGTCTCTAGTTTGATCCATCCATCCTCTGAATGCTCTAGGTCTCTAGTCTGATCCATCCATCCTCTGAATGCTCTAGGTCTCTAGTTTGATCCATCCATCCTCTGAATGCTCTAGGTCTCTAGTCTGATCCATCCATCCTCTGAATGCTCTAGGTCTCTAGTTTGATCCATCCATCCTCTGAATGCTCTAGGTCTCTAGTCTGATCCATCCATCCTCTGAATGCTCTAGGTCTCTAGTCTGATCCATCCATCTTCTGAATGCTCTAGGTCTCTAGTCTGATCCATCCATCCTCTGAATGCTCTAGGTCTCTAGTTTGATCCATCCATCTTCTGAATGCTCTAGGTCTCTAGTCTGATCCATCCATCCTCTGAATGCTCTAGGTCTCTAGTCTGATCCATCCATCCTCTGAATGCTCTAGGTCTCTAGTCTGATCCATCCATCCTCTGAATGCTCTAGGTCTCTAGTCTGATCCATCCATCCTCTGAATGCTCTAGGTCTCTAGTCTGATCCATCCATCCTCTGAATGCTCTAGGTCTCTAGTCTGATCCATCCATCCTCTGAATGCTCTAGGTCTCTAGTCTGATCCATCCATCCTCTGAATGCTCTAGGTCTCTAGTCTGATCCATCCATCCTCTGAATGCTCTAGGTCTCTAGTCTGATCCATCCATCCTCTGAATGCTCTAGGTCTCTAGTCTGATCCATCCATCCTCTGAATGCTCTAGGTCTCTAGTCTGATCCATCCATCCTCTGAATGCTCTAGGTCTCTAGTCTGATCCATCCATCCTCTGAATGCTCTAGGTCTCTAGTCTGATCCATCCATCCTCTGAATGCTCTAGGTCTCTAGTTTGATCCATCCATCCTCTGAATGCTCTAGGTCTCTAGTTTGTGGCTGTGCAGTTTCATGAGGCTGTGATTATTCTAGAGGTCACCACAGGTCATTTTGTACAGTGAGGTCAATGAAATGTCTCCTATGGGGACTAACATCATCACACATGAATCCAGTTGGGCTCATTGGATCCACCAGAGTCTCAGCTTTACAGTGAGACCCGATTGATGGACTTCAGAGACTGTTTAGGGACCCCAGTATGCAGAAATATTCAGATACACCATTTTAGAATAGGAGACAATAACACATTTATACTGCATGTGATTATCATAAAGTGGGCATGTCTGTAAAGGGGAGACTCGTGGGTACCCATAGAACCCATTTACATTCACTGATCTGGAGGTCAGAGGTCAAGGGACCCCTTTGGAAATGGACATGATAGTTTTTCCTCTCAAACATTTAACCCAACTTTGGAGCGTTATTTAACCTCCTTCATGACATGGACCAGTGGAAATCTCAGGTTTCCTAGTTTCATATAATATCTGATGTGTTCACTCTAGATCTAAAACCTACTAGAGCCTCTGAAAGACAGTTAATCAGGATCTCAGAGGGTTCAAATCAGGCCAATCAGGAAAATCAGCCTTTTCAACTTTTGTCATTCAGACTAATATAATAATAATAATAATAATAATAATAATAATAATAACAATAACAATAACAATAATAACAATAACAATAATAACAATAACAATAACAATAATAACAATAATAATAAAACTAATAATAATTATTATTATTATTATTATAATAATAATAATAATAACAATAATAATAATAATAATAATAACAATAATAATAATAATAACAATAATAATAATAACAATAACAATAATAATAACAATAATAATAATAACACTAATAATAATAATAACACTAATAATAATTATTATTATTATTATTATTATAATAATAAGAATAAGAATAAGAATAATAACAATAATAATAATAACAATAACAATAATAATAATAATAACACTAATAATAATAATAACACTAATAATAATAATAATAATTATTATTATAATAATAATAATAATAATAACACTAATAATAATAATAACAATAATAATAATAATAACAATAATAATAATAACAATAACAATAATAATAACAATAATAATAATAACACTAATAATAATAATAACACTAATAATAATAATTATTATTATTCTTATAATAATAAGAATAATAAGAAGAATAATAACAATAATAATAATAACAATAACAATAATAATAATAATAATAATAACACTAATAATAATAATAACACTAATAATAATAATTATTATTATTATTATAATAATAATAATAATAATAATAACAATAATAATAATAACAATAACAATAATAATAATAATAACACTAATAATAATAATTATTATTATTATTATTATTATTGTAATAATAATAATAATAATAATAATAATAATAACAATAATAATAATAATAATAATAATGTTAGTCCTCTCAGACACAATCAAGCTTCTGTGGCAGCAGATTATTAACTTCTGAACGGTAGTGGACATTAAATATATATTTCCTAAATGGCCTGTTTGTCTAATCCAGGTTGTTTTTGTCTGTCCAGTAGTCAGAGAGTCAGAGAGTCCAGCTGGATCTCCTCCAAACACCACAACATCAACATGTATCACTTCTCAAGAAGAACAACACAAACTAAGACAACAAACTGAGACAACAAACTGAGACAACAAACTAAGACAACAAACTGAGACAACAAACTGAGACAACAAACTAAGACAACAAACTAAGACAACAAACTGAGACAACAAACTGAGACAACAAACTAAGACAACAAACTGAGACAACAAACTGAGACAACAAACTGAGACAACAAACTAAGACAACAAACTGAGACAACAAACTAAGACAACAAACTGAGACAACAAACTGAGACAACAAACTAAGACAACAAACTAAGACAACAAACTAAGACAACAAACTGAGACAACAAACTAAGACAACAAACTGAGACAACAAACTGAGACAACAAACTGAGACAACAAACTAAGACAACAAACTGAGACAACAAACTAAGACAACAAACTGAGACAACAAACTGAGACAACAAACTGAAGAGTTCACTTACATGTGTCCATCTTTACTGTGTTTCTGAACTGTAGTCTAACCAGTGATTCATCAGACAGACAGAGCAGTGATCAGTGATCAGTGATCAGTGAGCAGTGAGCAGTGATCAGTGAGCAGTGATCAGTGAGCAGTGAGCAGTGATCAGTGGTCTGTGGTTCCTGACTGAAGGAAGCTTCACTCATGTAAACAAATGCTTTCATCCAGCTAACAGGAAATACTTCTTCTGTCGCTTCCTGATGACGTACACCAGAAGCTTTTCAAAATAAAAGTCCAGCAGGTCACTAAAGAAGAGTGCTAGAAGATGAAGATCCTTTACTTCAGTAAAAATAGAAATACCATGATCTAAAAAATACTCATACTATTACATGTACAAGTCCTGCATTCAAAATGTTACTTAAGAAAAACTACTGAAGTATTAGCAACAAAATGTACTTAAAGTAAAAGTACTCCTTATGCAGAATGGTGTTATATTATTATACAATATTATATTATTCTGGTGTTATCACTAACAAACACATATAAGAGTGTTTGAATGTTGTAGTTTTGTCTAAAATCAATAATTATATAAAAATATTTTTAATTAATTAATTAATTAATTAAAAAGTGGATGTATGTCTGCAGGGACAATGATGGAGATAAATCCAGGACTTTATTGTTCTATCACTGACAAAGTCAGATATGTATATTATTTTGTTATTTGTTATTTTTACAAAAAGACTAAATTAAAGTTATTACTAAATTACTAAAAAGTGTTTTTTATCTAGAATCGATCCTAAGATGGGAGTTAGAAAACAGTAAAAGAAGCAGCGTAAATAGTTTGAGTTCTTTATTAAGGGGGGTGACTGTAGAAAAGGAGCAAACTTTATGTTTTAGCACCTTTACACAAGTTATAAAATGAATTGCTGGTTCTCTGGGTTCTCCATATAAACACATATATCAGCCTGGAGAAGGAGAAGCATTTCATTCACCGAAATCAAACAATAGAAACGTCTAAATTTGGAAAATCTCATCATATTTCATTACAATGAAGATTAAATGAACACACTTTGGAACCTGGGATTTTAAATCAGTGCACATTACATTAGCATGTAACATAAGTTAAAAACACAAAAGGAATTTTACAAATGTTGTTACCTGGAATTAGACAGAAAAAAAACATCTTTAAATACTGGGTGCAGCTGTCTAAGGCATCTTTAATTCAATAGAAAAAAGATCTACAAGTCTTATACAAAGCAGGAATGAAGCTATACAATGTCACATTATACTTTATTCCTTAAACACTGTACAAAGTTCATTTCCTTCTGGGCTGAACGCGCCAACCACAACACTATAGGCAGCTTAACGTTTGAGTTTTAATATCCTACATTTACTGTGTCTACCAGACACCAACCGATTACACTGTTATCAGGCTATTAAATAGGCGTTATCAGTCGCTATCAGCACCATAGATGTGGGTCAGTAGCGGCCTACTACACCTACTTCGCTGTAAGAAGTGAAAGTGAAACTTTTTGAACACAAACAAAACAATTTCTTTAGGTTTAGTCAATAAAACTATAACTTCTTTAGGTTTAGTCAATAAAACTACAACTTCTTTAGGTTTAGTCAATAAAACTACAACTTCTTTAGGTTTAGCCAATAAAACTACAACTTCTTTAGGTTTAGTCAATAAAACTACAACTTCTTTAGGTTTAGGTAACAAAACCACACTTAGTCAAGTTTAGGGAAAAACATTGTGTTTGGATGAAATAACTGTGAACACAAAGACAAATAACACATTGTTGGTTTCACACAGAATGTGAATTTATTAAACCTAAAGAAGTTGTAGTTTTGTTGCCTAAACCTAAAGAAGTTATAGTTTTGTTGCCTAAACCTAAAGAAAGTGTAGTTTTGTTGCCTAAACCTAAAGAAGTTTTAGTTTTGTTGCCTAAACCTAAAGAAGTTGTAGTTTTGTTGCCTAAACCTAAAGAAGTTGTAGTTTTACTGCCTAAACCTAAAGAAGTTTTAGTTTTGTTGCCTAAACCTAAAGAAGTTGTAGTTTTGTTGCCTAAACCTAAAGAAGTTGTAGTTTTACTGCCTAAACCTAAAGAAGTTTTAGTTTTGTTGACTAAACCTAAAGAAGTTGTAGTTTTGTTGGCTAAACCTAAAGAAGTTGTAGTTTTGTTGCCTAAACCTAAAGACGTAACGTTTCACTCACTTCTTACAACGTAGTAGGTGTAGTAGGCCGCTACTGACCCACATCTATGGTGCTGACAGCGAGTGATAACACCTATTTAACAGCCTGATAACAGTCTAATCGGCTGCAGACACACGCTGTATTTACATATTCAGACATGAAACATAAATATGAGGAGACTCTGTCTGTCCATCACATAATGGCATCGCTTGTCCTCAGACACATTCTTGAAAAAATAAAACCAAATATTGGCCACCGACGTGTCAGCTTTCTGTTTATGTGAAGCACTTTGAGGGAAAACTGGTTCAAAATGCTTTAAAAGAAATCTGACTTCAGCTTTTTGGTCAAAGTTGTTGATGTTCAGCGAGGCAGCGCCGTCCACTTACGAGTCACAGTATTAAAACACGCCGCCGCCGCTACCTGCTGTCTGACGGCACCACGCTAACGGGACCAATAAGCCTCCTTTAACAAGAAGTCGGTGTATTTCTTTAAATAAAAGGAACAACTTCAGACTGACTGATGACATGTTAGTCAGTAAATCTTCATTATATATAAAAAAAAAAACATGTTTCCTGTAAAGCAAAAGAGAAATTAAAGTTTGAATACTGTACAGTCGGCCTGATGCTGCACATCTGGAGATCAACTAAACGTCTTAATTCAGAATTAAAGCTGGAAAAAAATAACTGATCTGAGGCCTGAGAAAGGTTTGTTTTACATCTCGGGACGTGATTGTCAAGTCAGGCCAAATAAAAGAAAATCTGATCATATATATACAGTATGTATATACTGTATATATACATACTGTATATACAGCAATGCATAGGCTACAAATCATCAAATCTAAATGATACCGTGAGTAAAGCAGAAAAGTTACCCTGTAAATTAGTTGCTTATTTATTAGTACACACAGTGTAAGTAGGGCTCGGTATCAGACCTTATCTTGATACCGTACTTTGAGAAGTATAAACATGTTTTTCTAAAGTATACACCAATAATGAAAACTCACAACTGTTCAGTTAATAAAAGGAGACGTTGATGTTAAAATTAAAAGTCTAAACACACGCAGCCATTCAAAAACTAAACAGAAGAATACTGTCTAAAAAGTTTTGATTTAAAAAAAGGAACTTTGTGGGAAAAGAAGAAGTTCATATATCGGATGAACTCTGAATACTCGACGGCTTCAAGGACTCAGTTCAGCCCCGGACGCTCGCGTACCTGTTGTGGTATCGACCTGGTTTGGATGTCGGAGGAAAAGAGCGGGTTTATCAGCGGAGTGATCACTAATATGTCACTGAATTAAACACCCGGAGACTCTGTTTGACCGTTAAATCAGCTTGGCCCCGTCGCCGCCTGACAGGAAATGAAGGAGTTCTCTCCAGAAAGTCTTTGCAGTACTTCTCTAAAAGTAGTCTTAGGTAGTCTTTAATGAACATCTCTGAGGCAGGTCAGTAGGGCTGCACGATTAATGGCCAAAATGATAATCACGATTATTCATCACGATTATTAATTGATTTAAAAGGACAAAATATTTGTATTGCACTTTCACATTTAAATCAACAGAGTGCTGCTTTCACTTCCACGCTGCGCTACATTCCTGCTAATTAACAACTCTCTGCATCAAAATAAGACTTAAAATGAGGTTCGTCTTCACCTGGGGATTCGATGCATTTTCATTTTGCTCGTTGGTAAAACGAGTAATATACAACAGTACAGCGTATTACTCTTCTACTCTGGACTGAAAGGTGTTCACAGGCTGCTGCCGCTGTAGGTTGTAGGACAGTTTTCTATGAGTGGAGCACACAGTTTAAAGTTCATTTAATTGTGGGAAGTCCAAATTGTGATGGTGATTAATATGTGATTAATTGTGCAGCCCTGTGTGTCAGTCGGGTGTTAGTGGAGCTCTGATCATCTGACATGTTACCAACAACTGATTGAACGATCTTAACCCACGGCCCGATCACTCTGGTGTTCCACAAGGATCAACGCTGCGTCCTCCGTCACTCTACAACTACAGGTCTGTGGCATTATGTCTAATCGTGATAGGACACTTCAGCCAAGTTCACACAACGACACGATCTCAGCACTGCTCTCACGACACAACTTGCTGTCTTGTAATGTTGAGTCTTTAAGTCGTGGTGGTTTTAACACTACACATCTGACGGAGACAGGAAGTCACACTACGAGATCTTTGACCAGGAGGAATCCCCGAAGACGTCTCCAGACTACGTTTAGTCACCAAAACATGCCAGAAGCACACAGTAAATGACGTGATACCATACGGGAGACACACTGCTGATGTTGTTGTTTGGTGAACACATGTTCACCAAACAGCTGGTTTCCACACGTCTTCTTTACTATTTATTCCTCTCGGTGCAACAACTTTTTTGCTAGCACATCCAGTCAGTTCCTGTTGTTCCAGACGACCCCTCCTCCCCCAGGTTCACCATCAACACGTGTCTCGCACTCTCATTGGCTGCAGCTCATGGCCAGAGTCCCCGATAGGTCCGGATATTTAGCATGCTACAGTAGATATCTGGAATGTGTCTGCGAGCCTCTTGGTGGAAATCTTTGAGCAGCTCACACGTGACGCGAGCCAACGCTGATTTGAGTCTGATCTGAGGCTTTTTGTCGGGGAGCAGAAAATCAGGGCTCAAGTGGTGTAGAGTGAACTAGACGTCAGGCTGCATTCCCACACCAGGCGGCTGCAGCGTTGTGCGTCGATGTGGAGAGTCACTTTAACAAGACTGCACACTGACGGCACGACGATTAGCGTCTTTTGTTCCATCTGAATGGCCGGTTACGTGATTGGCCACCGCAGCGTGACGTCAGGTTGTGTTTCTACTAAGGCTGTCGAAGTTATTTGTGATTAATCATGATTAAATATTTTAATTGATTGACAGCCCTAATTGTTCCAAATATTGATTATGTTTCTACCTTTCTGCCACAGGCCGCTGTGTACTACGTACTACCTCCATTCAGAATAAATGGGAGGACTCAACGTTTTCGCCGCACCGCTGGATCTGGTGTGAATGCAGCTTTAAGCCCCATCTAAAGTCTCAGGATGGCCTCCCACAAAGCCCCACAACTGTCTCATTAATGCTCCCTCAACCAGACACAAGACAATATCTGAAACCTTTCTAAGCTTAACAAAGTTTGAGTGTGACATTCAAATCAAATTTCAACATTCAGTCTTGCTTCTCACTTCCAAAAAAAGTTGTTTGTAACGTTTGCTGACGTTGAGATTAGTCCAGACCTTCCCGTTGTTGTATTGAGAGCACCGGTGGGTCGTCAGGATCTTCACCACGACGTTACTTTACTACTCAGATCTTCACTTTTTGGCTTCGTTTGTTTGGAAATTCATTTTAAGATTTGTAAGACGACTTTTAAGGCACAGTGACTCCTGGCCCTGAACTGCATGTTAAACCCCGTCTGAGCTTTTTTTTCTAGTGACTGCTTCTAAATCTTTGCCATCCCAGTAGGAATGTGACGGCGAGGACGTCTTCCCACCGGTTAATCAACTTGTGACAACAAAAGATGACGTTCAATATGTGCAGAGCGCTGACTGATCTGTACCGTCGGGTGACGGTGTGTCTGACCTCTCCGGTCCACACACCGGCTGTGACCGCTCCGTCCTCCTAACGGCGATTACCTCATTAACGTCATGGTTCTCTCATAGCGTTGGGTTTAAATCTGAAATATTGCCAAATAGACTTTCGCTTTGACACCAAATCCTCCGCCATCGTCTCGTCTGTCATCTCTCTCTCTGTGTGTGAAGTGTGACTCCTGCTGCTCTGAGCTGAGACTCCGTATGGAGCAGATGCATTCACTGTCAGTTTGCAGCGTCTGTCGTCCGACTATGTGTTGATAACACAGCGCTGATACGCCGTGCTACATTACGTACCCACAGCCCCCACCGTCGATTTGCTTTTTTTTTTTACAGAAATAAAACCCATTTAGTTCATTTTGGCGCATCAGCTCCGTGTTATCAACAGATAGTCGACGGACGACGGACGCTACAAACTGAAAGTAAGAGTGTCGGCTCCGTACGGAGTCTCAGCTCAGAGCAGCAGGAGTCAGACTTCACACACAGAGAGAGAGAGTTGACACACAAGACGATGGAGGAGGATTTGGTGTTGAAGCGAAAAGCATCTATGTAGTAATATTTCAGATTTAAACTCATGGATGTATGAAGAGATCTGGATCCAGCGTTGGAGGCGGGGCCCCGGTCATTCCTATGAAAGTGTCTCAGTGGAGCATGAAGCCTAAATAGCTCGACTTCCGTCTGGAAAAATACCCGGATGTTGGGCACATGGAACATACGCAGTAGCATCCGCTCGGTCACATGACTCGGTCACATGACTCGGTCACGGGGTCCCAACGTCTCGCCGTCATCACGGCTTGGCGCTCCAGCCTCAGTCTGGGTCTCATTCACATGAACGGAGGAAGGGAAATAACTCTGGATTCAGCTGTTAGTGCGTTTTAATGATTTAAATAAGGACTATTTATCATACTGGGGAGTTGATTCACCTCAAAATAAATTATCCGCTGAGTTACAGACGTCTCTTTCCCAATGGAAGTCTATGGGAAAAAGTATTTTTGGGCCCGATGGCATCACGTGACAGACACGGAAGTTGTAGTACCTCCGTTTGGCCACTACGAAAGTCCGGATCGACGACCGGCGCTCTTCCTGGAGGCTTTGTTAAACCCAATGCTGTAATGGGAAGGAAGACGGAGCGGTCACAGCCGGTGTGCGTGACGAACGGCGCCAGGTGAACCTGCGGCCTTGCCGTGAAAGCTGGACCGGAGAGGCCAGACACATCGCCACCCGACAGTAAAGATCAGAGTCAGCGCGCTACACATGTTGACCGTCATCTTTTCCTGTAAAGATTATTAACCGGTGGGAAAATGTCCTCACCGTCACATCTCTACTACTTTGTAAATCAATTTCTAACAATTGTATGGAAAAATGTTATAAATAGTTTATTATTAATATTATGTATGATAGTATGCATACACACACTTTAAAAAAATAGTCAACTTCTAAAAGGTTTTCATAAGTCTTGTGAGGGGAGTTTTGATGTGATGGTCCCAAACTATTCTGGGTTAGAGGGGGTTTTAAATCTGCTAAAACACAAAGACCTGAAAACAAAAACAGATTTCTGTTAAATCTACAAAACAATGGAGTTGAATTTGTTCCTTTTTTGGTGCTTGAAAGCTCCGCGACAAACAAATGAAAAAAGCAGGATTTGGGGGAAGAAAACCAAAATAAAAGAGAGTGACTGGAGTCCTGTGGTCTTGGCGTTGTCGTCGGGATAATTCGCCGTACGTTCATCCCCCGACGGAAGTTCATAAATAAGTAAGCAGAGTTTAGCGTCTGCGTGTGAAGCCTCGCCGTCTCGTCGTCTGACCCGTTCGGTTCGGAGCTGGTCGCGGCCTCCGCTCAGACCAGAGACGACAAAGATAAACTATTATTATTTAATTTGCTGGATCAGTTTGAAGTCCACCAGGAAGGATTTCTTTGTACAGCACGCTACACAGTGTCCTAGAGGAGTGATGAGAGGGGACACGGGGACTTTTTTTGGAGTATTTCCCGTTAACGGGATGAGTCACAGACGCTCCCTCTGCCCCTCCGTCCTCTAACACAGTCTTTAGTTTCACAGTTTGTCTGCGTGATACGCTCTGTCACTCCGGCAGCAGCTCACAGGTTCTTGGTGTTTATGTGAGTCTTGTAATGCTTCGTCAGGTGGTCGCTCCTCATGAAGCGTTTCTGACACTGGCTGCACTCGAAGCGCTTGTCTCCTGAGGGGGAAGAAACAGAAAGAAAGTGACGTTGTGAATGTTGATAATGTCAAATCTTACAATCACATCATCATTTGTATTACATTTTTTACTTACATAATAAATCAATATTATCATCGTTATACTTGTACTAATACTAGCACCATCAAAGTGTGTGTTCATGTGTGTGTGTGTGTTTCAGTGTCTCCAGCAGACAGACCTGTGTGCGTCCTGGCGTGCCGCTGCAGCTCGTCGCTGCGTGTGAAACGTTTCCCGCAGAAAACCCAGTTACAGACGAAGGGCCGCTCGCCGGTGTGCAGCCGGACGTGAGCTCTGAGCAGCGACGTTTTCCTGAACGTCTTCTCGCAGCCGGGGACGTGGCAGATGTGCTTCCTCTTCCCCACCTCGCCGGGCCTGCACAGGGTCCACGCACACAGTCAGATATATATATACACAGGTAGGTATACACAGGTAGATATATACAGATAGATATATACAGATAGATATATACAGGTAGGTATATACAGGTAGAGCTGAGCATTCAAACCTAACACCATTTGATTTAAAACTGTAATATTGTGTGTCCATCTCTGGACACACTCACCTCTTGTCTGCGTCTTTACAGTTGGGGCAGGTGCAAGCCATGCGTCGCTTCTTCTCTCCCGGCTGACCGGGCAGCTCCAGGGTCAGCGTCTGGTCCACCTGGAGGGCCGGCTGGCCCGGCGTCGCTGCCAGCTGGAGCCCTCCGCCCTGCATCGCCTGAACCGTCAGGTGCTGCTGGCCTGACAGACACACAGTAGAGCTAGAGACACGCTGTAGAGCTAGAGACACGCTGTGGAGCTAGAGACACGCTGTAGAGCTAGAGACACAATGTAGAGCTAGAGACACACTGTAGAGCTAGAGACACACTGTAAAGCTAGAGACACACTGCAGAGCTAGAGACACACTGTAGAGCTAGAGACACGCTGTGGAGCTAGAGACACACTGTTGAGCTAGAGACACACTGTAGAGCTAGAGACACAATGTAGAGCTAGAGACACACTGTAGAGCTAGAGACACACTGTAAAGCTAGAGACACACTGCAGAGCTAGAGACACGCTGTAGAGCTAGAGACACGCTGTAGAGCTAGAGACACACTGTAGAGCTGGAGACACACTGTAGAGCTAGAGACACACTGTAGAGCTAGAGACACACTGTAGAGCTAGAGACACACTGTAGAGCTAGAGACACACTGTAGAGCTGGAGACACGCTGTAGAGCTAGAGACACGCTGTAGAGCTAGAGACACACTGTAGAGCTGGAGACACACTGTAGAGCTAGAGACACACTGTAGAGCTGGAGACACACTGTAGAGCTAGAGACACACTGTAGAGCTAGAGACACACTGTAGAGCTAGAGACACACTGTAGAGCTAGAGCTAGAGACACACTGTAGAGCTAGAGACACACTGTAGAGCTAGAGACACACTGTAGAGCTAGAGACACAGCAGGGCTCCGAACAACATCCTCTAAAAATCTACTGAGACCAGCTGACCGAGTCAGAGTGGACTGAAGTTCTAATTAATGATTAATGCTGATATTAACATAATGCTGCAGACACATGACAGCAAAGAGTTGATTTCGTGTCTCCTCGTTCCTCCGGCTTGTGACCCGGAAATCGATCTCAAAGCTCCATCTTGAAGGACATCTCAATTACTAAAATGCATCTCGAGGAGCGAGGACGTAAAAGAGGCGTGACACACAGCTGGAATAATCTCAAACCACTGCAGATGTACACACTGTACACTGTTGTTTTCATCAGTTGTAGTTCTTTAAGATGACCAAACTGTCTGCCCTACACCGTTTGTGTGTTTTAGTTTTACTTCTGGTTATATATAGATATACACTCACCGGCCACTGTATTAGGCACACCTGTTCAATTGCTTGTTAACACAAATAGCTAATCAGCCAATCACATGGCAGCAACTCAATGCATTACGTCATCTAGACGTGGTGAAGACGACTTGCTGAAGTTCAAACCGAGCATCAGAATGGGGAAGAAAGGGGATTTAAGTGACTTTGAACGTGGCATGGTTGTTGGTGCCAGACGGGCTGGTCTGAGTATTAAACTGCTGATCTACTGGGATTTTCACGCACAACCATCTCTAGGGTTTACAGAGAATGGTCCCAACAAGAGAACAGATCCAGTGAGCGGGGGTTGTGTGGACGGAAATGCCTTGTTGATGTCAGAGGTCAGAGGAGAATGGGCAGAGTGGTTAGAGATGATAGAAAGGCAACAGTAACTCAAATAACCACTCGTTACAACCAAGGTATGCAGAATACCATCTCTGAATGCACAACATGTCCAACCTTGAAGCAGATGAAGACCACCCGGTACTAGCAAGGTGTACCTAATAAAGTGGCCGGTAAGTGTATATATATCTCAACTGTATCACTTAATTACACTATAACGGTCCCAGTCTGTGGTGTTCTTTGTCTTTTCCAGAGAAAATCAAGTGATTCTCCTCCATTATAAAACAATCTGACATGTCTTTCTATTTAGTGCTTTCCGGCCTCTCTAGTCATAAACAACCAACATCAGCTCACCCCCTGCGTTGGTGATGGTGACAGGAACTCCCTGAACTTGGACGCCGTTGATGCTGATCGTCTGCACCGCCTGCGTCGCCGAGGAGAGCTGCGACGTGTTCAACGATATCATTCCCCCCGCCATCCCCCCCGCCGGAGCAATTTTTGCCAGAGTCCGTTCCTTCCGTCCGCCCGCCAGCGTCCTCTTGGTGCCGGCCGGCGGTGAGGTGGTGGGGGTGGTGGCGACCGAAGTGGTGGGGGTCGTCGTCGGGGAGACCGAGTCCTGTATCTGGACAGACTGCCACTCACCTGACGCTGTTTTGAAGAGGATCTGAGGGAAGACAACGGAAAGTTGTGATTAACATCACAGTTTGTTGTGTGTGTGTGTGTTTTGTATTTTTGTGTAAAGTGTGTAACCCAACCTGAAGGAGTCAGAGGTCAGAGGTCGGGGTTAGTTACCTGTGTTGGTGTCGGTTCTGTCTGAGTGATCTGCAGGCTGGTGGGGACCGACTGTCTCTGTGGGACGGGCGGTAACGTGGCGGAGGCGGCCTGCACCACCTTTAAGGCCTGCTGGGGGATCTGAACCACCTGAGACTCCGGTTTGGACTGGACCAGCTGGACCTGCTGCACCATAGCCGGCTGCCCGGGACTCTGCACGATCAGGAGGTTGTTACCCGCCTGCAGACACAGAGACAGGAGAGACCTTGAGGAACACCACAGAAAAAAAACATGCTGTGATTTGGGATCAAACATTTTTGACATTTGGATTTGCATTTTTTGTCGGTTGGATGGCGAGCACTTAAACTGCTCAGAAAGCTTCTTGTTGTCAATCTAGCTACGAAAGGTACTTGCAGAACCCATTTTCATTCACATATCTGGAGGTCAGAGGTCAAGGGACCCCTTTGAAAATGGACATGACAGTTTTTCCTCGCCAAAATTTAGCCCAATTTTGGAGCGTTATTTGGCCTCCTTACCGACATGGTAGCAAGACACCGTAGGTACAAATGGATTCATTAGGTTTTATAGTTTCAGTTTGATATCTGCGTCTTCACCCTAACCCTAAAACTGAACCTACAGTAAAGTCAGTTGGGACCACAGGCGGGTCTCAGGGGGTTAATTAAAGTGTTTTATATCATCGTAAACGCGAAAAAAACGTTGTGTTTGTGGACAAAACTAGTGATGCACTGATACCACTTTTTTCAGACCGAGTACAAGTACTTACATTTGGGTACTCGCCGATACCAAGTACCGATACGAGTACTTCTCTGTGCCAAAAGACCCTCGTTAACAGCCAGCTGGAGGGTGTGAGCGACACACGGCAGGCTGGGTAGTCCCGCATACGAGGCGGTGCGCCGCGACCAGCTCTAGGTCGGCTTGGAAAGGCACGGGGGGCGAAGGTGGCTTTACAGCGCTCCCCGCTTGGACCTCGCCGCACTGTGGACAAAGAGCTCGCTGCGCCCTCTCTCCCCGCCAGGGACAGCCCCCTGCTCCCGGCGCGGACTGTCCTCAGTGCGCCCCGACCGCGTTGTGCCGCCAGATCGGGGCTCGGCCCACGTGAAAGGCGCCAGGGGTCTGCGGCGATGTCGGCAACCCACCCGACCCGTCTCGAAACACGGACCAAGGAGTCTAACGCACGCGCGAGTCAGAGGGTGCAAGCAAAACCCCAATGTAAGTGAGGGCCAGTGCGCGCCGACTGAGGTGGGATCCCGGCCCAGCGGGGTCAGGCGCACCACCGTAAAGTGGTATCGGAGCCGTTTTGCGAGTACGAGTACATGAGCACAGTATCGGACCCGATACTGGTATCGGTGCATCCCTAGACAAAACAAACCAAAACATAATAAATCCTAAATTCAGGGTTCACTTACTAGCTTTTTTACGGCGCTTTCAACTAAACCTCACAGACTTCTTCGGCTGAAATACAGTCGATTAGCTCCATCAACATATAACTGTTGGCTGAATACACATTCTCTCTGAATGAACCTTGAGTTTAGAGTGTTTTATCACAGAGACAGTGCATGTTCCCAGGTACAGAGTGAACCTTGTGTTTGTATAAAGTGAGCTACGGTATCTTGAGCAGAAACATGTTCAGATTGTTCAACGCTTGGTATTTGTGGTGCAGTACGGGTGAGTGGAATAGAACAGAAAGTGTGCATGCTGCTGCTGTTAGTGCTTTTTTTCCAGACGTACCTGGATGATGTTGTCGCCAGCTTCTATCAGGATGGTCTCCATCTGCTCGGGAGGTGGAGAGGCAGCCTGTGGAGGAGGATACGCAGCCAAAACCACTTTCTTCTTCCTCCCCCGTCGCCCCTTTCCCGGAGTGGGAGGGGCGGCTGCCGTCTCCGTGACGAACTGAGTCCCGCCCACCTCTCCGGTCGCCACGTGGAGCGGCAGCGTGAGCCCGCCGGGCAGCTGCACCATGTTCGCAGCGGAGTTGTTTGGCTTGCGCGACTTTGGGGAGGGCTTGATGGCTACAGTCTTCTGCGGCGTGACGGGAGCGGTGGCGGCGTTGGGAGCCGGTACGGTCATGGGAGTGGTGATGATGGCCTGGTTGGTGCCCGGTATGAGCTGGATCTGACCTCCCTGTGGCATCATCTGGATGGTCTGGGCGCCCTGGATCTGCGGCATCATCTGGTACTGGATGTTGGCAGGCGCCGAAGTGTTGGCGCGGGCCGGGCTCTGCTGGATGGTGAGCACGATGGGACTGCCGGGCGCCGTGGAGCCCAGGCCGGCGGGCAGCTGGATCACATTGCCCTTGGCTGACAGGAAACCCAGGTTTTTAGGCGGAGCGGGGGCGATCGGCGCCGGCTTTATGGGGAGGAGCCGGCGAGGCTGCGGCTGAGCCGGAGGAGAGGTGACCGGAACCTGAGCGGCAGGAGGACCGATTTTACTACAGGTGGCAGCCAGGAGGGCCAGAGGAGACGGCTGGGTGTCCTACAGGGACACAACAACACAACACAGTCTGCATTAACACCAGCCGGAGAACAAACTGAGAGCACCAAGAGAGAGAGAAGGAGAGAGAGAAGGAGAGAGGAGAGAGAAGAGAGAGAAGGTGAGAGAGAAGGAGAGAAGGTGAGAGAAGGTGAGAGGAGAGAGAAGAGAGAGAAGGTGAAAAAAGAGAGAGAAGGTGAGAGAAGGTGAGAGAAGAGAGAGAGAAGGTGAGAGAAGAGAGAGAATGAGAGAGAGAAGGAGAGAGAAGAGAGAGAGAAGGTGAGAGAAGAGAGAAGGTGAGAGAAGAGAGAGAGAAGGTGAGAGAAGGTGAGAGAAGAGAGAGAAAAGGTGAGAGAAGAGAGAGAGGGTGAGAGAAGGTGAGATAAGAAGCTAAAATAAACAAGAGAAGATAAACCAAGAGCTCATAAACAATGTCAGACTCGTGGTGTCGTAGATGTTTCCATCTGCAAAGCTTCTATTATTAAACATGCCAAAAATAATAAAAGTGTTATTTGGTTAGATGGCTCTAAGTTTCTTTTATTGATTAGTCAGACTGGTTATGATGGCTAGGCTAACAATAGCCATGTTAGCTAAGGCTAGCTCTATCTATCGTTAGCTTCAGGGTACATCGGTGTGTATTAAATGACTTTATATATATTTATAATTACGGCGTTATGTTGTTAATAAAGACAGAAAACATATCAGGAGCCGGTGCTGGTCTGACAGTCTGACAGTGGCCGAGCAGCGCCTGCCGTTAGGAGACGGTGATGGTGGAGGAACACCAGCGGCACACCGCTCCAGGGACCGGCTTACCACTCTGAACCACAGCGGCACACCATCAACCACTTATCTATCTCGGCGCCGGTGTGATATTTAGTAGTCACAAAATATTCTAAGCTCAAATATCTACTTACTAGCTTTTGTTGTTTTCAACCACATCTTCAGTTAAAGCTGAAGAAAGCCATGCGATGCAGTTGAAAGCACAAAAAAGCCAATAAGTGATGATTATTTTATTACACATACTGTTCCCAAAGGTCAAAATGATATTGATTTGATATTGATATGATAACTGTGCTTTGACAAACAGAAGTTAAGATGAATTTAAAATGGGACAATCAGTCTCTCAGTACGATCCTCCAGCGTTCAGCGGCATGAACTCATCGTGGGTTAACGAAGATAACGACGTCAGCAGCGGGAAGCGGCATGTGGCCGTTACTCACTTGTGTGGAAGCGGTGGAGGGCTGAAGGTATTCACTGGGACTGACAGCAACAGTGGTGGCCATACTGTCCTGTTGTTCTGGAGGAAACACACACAAACACAACAGTCACATTCAGGCGTCTCTACTTTCACAGGTTAGACTGTTCAAGGACGTCACAGGACGTTCCTACAGAACACAAACACATCTCTCGCTGGGGTCTCGCTCTAATCATCTTCATTAAACATCAGCAGTTACACAGAGTAGGCCCTTAATCACACTAATTAGTGCATTCACTTGCAAATATTGTGGAGTATAATTAGGAGCAATAAGGAATAACCAGAGGTTTCAATAAAATATGTTTCCCTCTATAATTCAGCATTTGTGACTTTCTAAGCGTATAAATGTAGCGGGTCGGGACACATGCGCGCTCGCATATGCTCGCTCGCGTGTGGCCGGCGTCCTCGCTCCTCTGCCTGCTCGCCTTCACTCAGATAGCGCGCGTTCTCGCGTACTCGCTCCACCTCTAGACGTGAACATGCTGCTCACTCCACACTGCAGAAGAGTTAGTTTAGCTCTGAGAATATCTAGTGAATGTTCAGTGGACGTTTGTGCAGAAATAACTGCTGCAGCTCCTCCAGACCAACAGAGGTTTCCCGTGTCTTGTGAAGTGACGGGGCTCTGCAGAGAGAAACGTTATCGTCTCGTTACTGACCGGGTGCCGGTGTCTCCCTGTTCACTCCGGCTGCGGGCGGAGGGAAACGAGTTTCTCGCTGCAGAGCCCCGCTGCCTCAGCCTGCGCTGAGGCAGGAGAAGCCAACACAGTATCAGCATTGATTCATGGAGAGACCTTCGTCTGGTCAGCTAACATTACTGCCAAGCAGCTGAAATATAGAGTGATATTGTGCTTTTAGCTGACGTGTGTCTCCTCACTGTGTTGAGAGATGCTCGTTCATGTCTATGTAGAGCGAGCACAAGCGCCAGCAACAGGACGCTGACTTTCGTTGACTTCACAGCCACAGGTGTCGCTGTTAACAAGACATTTCTGAAAGTTACAAATAATCCCTTTAAGCCCTTTTTAGAAGTCACAAATACATTGACTGATTTTCCAAAGCTTACAGTGTTCTTTTTATATTTTTAAATGCATTTTCCCAGTATTCATTACACTCCGAGAGGAAAATCAACTTATAGACACTTGAAAATTGTTTGAAATAGCCTAGGTCTTGTGTTACAATAAATACCATGACTTCTATAATGTTTTTTTCTTTATTTTATAATTTACTTCATTAACTCAATGCACTTTGCGTTTTCAGACCACGCTGGACACGGGAATTGATGCAAAGCGCTCTAATAATATCTTCCCTCCTGTGTATGTAGGCAGTAGTATCATTATAAAATGCAGAATTTAACTGCACAACAGCTGCTAGCAGAGACAACAAGGTCAGAAACGCTTGGAACTCGTTATCCATGTTGAAATGAATTAAAAATTTAGGCCGATGGTGTTTCTTTCCTTCCGGAAAAGATTCACGTGATGACGAATCAGGGAAGGATGCGTCACGACTGATAAGACTCGGGCTGCGCGATTATGGCCAAAATTATAATCATGATTATTTTGATCAATATTGAGATCATGATTATTTATAAAGATTACTCATTGATTTTAGGGACAAACATATTTTTTATTGCACTTTCACATTTAAATCAACAGAATACTGCTTTCTATGGCTGGACCCGAATATTCAACTATTCAGATATTCGTTCGGTGGGGAGGTCGGCTATTCAGTTTTCAATATTGGGATTCAGATATTCAGATTCGGATATTTTTTGCACGCAGACAACAGCTTCAAAATGCCGCAACATGACTTTGAGGTAAGGCTGCAACGATTCCTCGAGCAACTCAAGTAATTAGATAACTGAAAGACATTGATCATCGAAGCTTCGAGAGGAGACGCTGAGCGCAGACAGAGCGGTGGCGGTGATCTGTCTGGCTGTTAGTCTAGGAAGCGCTTGATTTGATAGTCTTGCAGCAGTTTTTTCTCTGACCGGAGCATTTTAACCGTCAATATCGCAGTTGATCATTTAATTGTGGGAAGCCAAAATCCTGATTGCGATTAATATTCGATTAATTGTGCAGCCTTATATATGACCCAATCAAGAAGCGAACGTGGTCGTCTCTGCGTCATCGTTTTTCCAAAAGGTCTCCGTTTCTGTCCGTCCAGACTAAAACACAACCCCGGAGTTTTAAAACTAAAACGCGACCCCAGCAGCGTTTTCAAACGTCTCCGTTTTAGGGGCTTAAAAACGTCGGAGTAGTGTGGACGCTAGGCGTAAACATAGCAAAAGTTATGCGTTTTAAAACAAATTAGTGTGGCTGTAGCCTTCATTTTCACACCATAACCTACAGCTGTTTGGGGAAAATAATTGACAATCTATAAAATCACGCTTTGGACAACAATCAGCATCAATGCAATAAAAGTAGATGTAAAAACACCAGTATGCTCCTTTAAAACAGCTTTTTTACAGTATTCCAAATGTAATAAACCTACTGCGTGAACCAGGTAAAATGATTTATTTTGATGATTTTATAATCTAGATGATGATCATACTTTTTAAAAATCAAGGACAACAAATTCTCAAACATTTTCAAAACAAGTGCAGCATTTGGATCTTGTACAAAAGTTCATGTAAACTAACTGACATCCTTTTCACGAAACATCTAGTAAACATGTTTTCATGAAGTCAGCTGACCGACCATGACAGTTTGGCCCTTGAAATGCATAAAATCTTTGACCAACAAATATCAAACTACCAGAAACAACTGAGATGCTCTCTAAGCAAAGAGATGCATTATTGGACTGCCCTCATTACGTGAGGAAAAAGACTACATTTATTGAGCATAATATATTTCTGTTAAGACAGTCAGCATAAGTACATTTAGGGCAGGCTGCCCAATAGTTTAAGAGCAGGGTAAATCTGGAGGAGCAGCCTAATGGATAAAATAGGTTACTGTCGAGGAGAATTGCTCCGAGGTAAGTGGTACACTGAGGATTTATTCCACTGGTCATTACTGCCTCAACTGCAATACAGCTCCTACACAAACACAGCCACAGTTTTTCTTTTTAAAATATACGCTGAAATAAATTGCAAAAGACAAGTTGAAAGGTTGGCAGTTTGTGTTTTCATTGTGACTTTATGCAGCAGTGCTCCACAAATGATCAGTAGATACATTGATCTGGATCAATATATCGATTCAATGATCAACGATATCCAATATCATCAATGCAAAGTGAAAACATCGATACATATCGTCTATAAGACACACCATTATTAAATTTAAATTAAAAAATGTAATCAGTGTGACTGTGAGATAAGTTAATAAAAATGGATAGTGGGCAGTAGGGGTTGGAAAAACAATTTATTCATTCATGTATTAGGATTTTTTTTTTTTTTTACGATTTCTAAATCGATGTTTTAATACCAGAATCAATATATTTGCTTCATTTGAGTCTATGTGGAGGTAGAAGGAAGTTACCGCTTTTATTGTTGTAGTCTGAGTAACGTGACGTCATATCCGTTCCAACCAAAACAAACCTCAGAAAGTCTAAAACGTTGGAGGGTCAGCGTGGATACGACCTGCACCCTCCCATGTTAAATCCAGCATGGTAAACACTACACATCCAGTAAAGGATGGAAACACTTTGGGTTTCACACATTGACAGGAAAAGCAGAGCTAGACAGAGCAGCACTAAAGCTGCATGCTAACTCTGTCACGGACAGGAAACGTTATGGTATGGCGGTAACGTGGCGGTGGAGCCGGCCGTCTCTCTCGTCTCCGTGGTCAAACGGGCCGACGCTACAACTGTAGAGGACCCAGATACTGACATTTATGTTCTCTGCATTGAAACGGCCCCGATGGAGCTGACCATGGATGGATAAAGAGAACGGAGCTGACGGGAGAGCTAGAGACCACCTTGGAGAAGTTAGAGGAAGTAGACACGTGGGACTACGTTCGCTTTTCAAAATAAGGTGTTAACAAAGGGAACTGTAGATACAAAATACATCTATGGAAATAAGATTGATGGATTATATTCACCAGAAGTATAAAACATTATAAATTAAAAAGAAAATACCACTAATCTGTGAGGTAAGTGTCTTTATTCTTTGAGTTTTGGGTTGCTGGATAATAAATGTAATCAATAATTCCTGACAATGATCCTGATATATTTGACTTCAGGACATCTCTGACTACATACATGCTGAAAAACAAACATTTTTACTGGATTCATTTAGAGATTTTACAAAGAAAAAGTCCCTAGAAGTGTATGATTCAACTTGTTCCCTTCATTGTGTAGTGGTAAAAAAGTTAACAACAATCAAAATAAATCGCAATATCGAATCGTAATACTTATGGAATCGGCACCCAAGTATCGTGATGGTATCTAATCTGGAGATTGGTGAATCGTCCCGGCCCTAATATTATACCTGCAAGGCTCTGCGCCCGACCTCGCGGTGAGTGAAGAGGAGCTTTACAGGTTTAACTCAACATCTGTCATCATTCATGAACGTGTAAACAAGCTGAAATAATAATGTTTGCAGTATTTTGAGTACATTTAACTTCAGCTCAAGGCACGTCAGCTGGCAAACACTTGAAATCAAACAGCAGGTGACATGTAACCACATGACAGCCACAGAGCGCCGCTCTGGCGACCAACAATACTAGTGAGAGGTGCAAAGGATGCTGGGAAAGCACTGATTCACCACAGAACTTCTCTAACTGCAAAAGACGCTGATTTCATGATTGCATTACATTTTTCAACTGTTAAATGTTTCCTCAAAGACTCTTCTAACAAACTGAATAAAAAAATAATGTCTGCAGCAGGATTAAAAAAAAGATTTAGCAGGAAATAGCATGTCTCCTTGCTCGTCTTGAACACCACAAGAATAATATGGATGTGTTGTTTTGTATGAATATATAGAAAGTAACATAATTATAGATAAATATAACTGATAATAAAACATTTACAGTTTGCTTTGCTTTGTGCAAACTGTGCTAAGACATGTCACTTCCAGCTCCCATCTTTGTTTGGAATAGAAACCAGTTTAAAAATCATCTCGTTTTAATCGTGCGTTGGACAGAATATTTCATCTTTGAATGGTTGTTAAAGATTGTATTTCTTTAGCAGTAAAACATATGCTCAGCTCCGTGACTCTAATGTAATAATATCATGTAATAGTAATAAATGAAAGGCACACACTGGGGCTTCATTACAACCACAGTCAAATACAGATAATTCAGAATATATGGGAGTTGTCTTAAATACAAAAGACTCTTATGCACAATATTAAACGGGCTAATTCTGCCACTTCGTCTGTCAGCGCTGAACTTTACCCTGACAGGAAATAAACAACGGCGTGTTGTGGCTGCTGATCAGCAGACAAACAGGAACTGTTTCCTCTGTTACAGCTTCATTAAGAGAAAGTATTTTGTATTTTATATATATATATATATATTCAGCTGTGGATCATGGTGCCACAAACTTTCACTCGGGGCAGACCACGTCCTGCTGAGCCACTAATCTCTCCTGGCTGAGATACGGTTTAGCAGTGGTGGAAGAAGTATTCAGATCCTTTACTTAAATAAAGTACTAATACCACATTGTGAAAAAACCCCACTACAAGTAAAAGTCCTACATTCAAAACCTTAGTTAAGTGAAAAAAAATGCAAGTATTAGCAGCAATATTTACTTAAAAGTATTAAAAGTAAAAGTACTCATTGTGAAGTAAAATGTCAGTGTTTTACTATAATATCTGATGTTTGTGGATCAGTATTACTGCTGTAGATGTTTAAGGTAGGGCTGCACGATTAAGGCTAAAATGATAATCATGATTATTTGAGATCATGATTATTTGAGATCATGATTATTATCACAATTATTCATTCATTTTATGGACAACATATTTTTATTGCACTTTCACATTTAAATAAACAGAGCGCTGCTTTCTCTTCCACGCTGTGCTACATTCCTGTTAATGTACAAATTAGGTCTGAAGGATGTTGGGAGGATGTTCTCACCACATAAAGGAACACTTCTTCCTTTAGTTTATCACAAACATTCAACATCAACACATCTGGAGATACCTGGGATTAAAAAACTGTAATCTGTGAATTAATTTAAACTGTCAGATAAATGTAGAGTAAAAAGTACAATATTTACCTCTTGAGTATTCTACTTTATAATTCTACTCCACTTAATCTCAGAGGTAAATATTGTACCTTTTACTCCCCTATGTTTATTTAATTACTTTAGTTAGTTGCGGATTATTAATAGAAACTATAATCAACTAATAAATTAGGATGTCTTATTATGGATTAAGATACCCAGCAGTATATGAAGTAGTTGAAATTAGCTCCACATTTACCAGCTGAACACATTAATAATTATAATTCAGTAATATAATATAGAGGGCCATTCTGCACACTTGTGGAGCCTTAAGTATATTTTAATGATAATACTTATGTACTTTTACTTAAGTAAGAGTTTGAATGCATGACTTCTACTTGTATTAAGTGTTTTACGCTGCAGTATTGGTACTTTTACTTTAGTTAAATATCTGAGTACTTCTTCCACCACTGCCAGTATCACACACACCTAGTAAATATAAACACAAACACACAAACAGTGCGACCTGAGAAGAGGAAGAGCTCCACAGTTACCAGCTGCAACATTAAAGTGATGAACACATTCATAATTATAATTCAGTAATAATATAGAGGGCCATTCTGCACACTTGTGGAGCCTTAAGTATATTTTAATGATAATACTTATGTACTTTTACTTAAGTAAGAGTTTGAATGCATGACTTCTACTTGTATTAAGTACTTTACACTGCAGTAATGGTACTTTTACTCTGGTACTTCTTCCACCGCTGACAGTATCACACACCTAGTAGATATAAACACACAGTGGAAGAGAACAGAAGAGAGCCGCCATCAGACACACACTGGTGGGTTGGTCTGCTGTGGACGACCAGCTAACGGTAGCTAGCTAAGCTAAGCTAACTCGTACTACTGACTGAAGTGGTTAGCTAGCAGCTTAAGCTAGCAGTTAGCTGAAGCTGCTTTGGTCTGAGTGCAGCTCAGTTAGCCAGGATGGCCCGTTAGCTGCTCCATCTCTGGGTTGGATTGAGGAACAGATGAGCGGGGAGCAAGTGGAGGAGCCCGGCTAACAGACCCACATATCAGGCTAGCTAGCTCTGAGCTAGCACGAAGCTAGCCAGTAGCTAACTAGCAGCTAGCACGGAGCTAACCAGCAGCTAAAATAGAGCTAACTAGCAGCTAGCACAGAGCTAACCAGCAGCTAGCACAGAGCTAACTAGCAGCTAGCACAGAGCTAACCAGCAGCTAGCACAGAGCTAATCAGCAGCTAGCACAGAGCTAGCACAGAGCTAACCAGCAGCTAGCACAGAGCTAACTAGCAGCTAGCACAGAGCTAACCAGCAGCTAGCACGGAGCTAACCAGCAGCTAGCCTAGCCTAGCCTAGCTCCTCCAGTGTGACTGTGTGTGTGTGTGTGTGATATCGTTTCAGCCTCTCTTCTCTTCTCCGGAAGTGTTTTGCTTATTTTGCTTCACTCAACAGCTCGAGTCCGTCTAAAACACTCTGCTTCATAGCGCATATAGTGCATCTCTGTTCTGTGCAATGCATCATACCGTTTAGCGCAGAACAATGTGAATATATAGAGATATATAAACACTAATGTTGTAATTCCTACCCACCGCTCATGACGACATTCGCTCTCCGTGAGCCGTGAAGACCGAGCCCCGCGGAGAACCCGCCCCCAAGCTGTTGAACCAATCAGCGCACAACAGAGCGGTGAGCGACAGGCGCGCCGACCAATCGGCTTCAGCTGTCCGCGTGAGTGAAATTCAACTCGGCCAATCACGGTGCGACATTTTTGTACGTAGTTCGATGGATGACGGCTCGACCAATGGGATGTCGAGATTGTGCTCGGCGGGGGGCGGTGCCTGAAGGGAAAGCCGAGGAGAAGCGAGGGCCCTATGAGAGCCGAGAGACGCGTCACTGACGGACTGATCCACCAATGTGATTATTGAGGGGCTGATCGATCAGAACCAGAGTGACAACCGGGCTGATCAATGAACATCGAGTCGCTGCTGTGTGACCTGTTCAAACTGTAACCTGGTTCATTATGAGGAGCCGTTATGTTGGATTATATGGAGGACCAGAGAAGCCACGGAAATAATAATAAAGCATTTAATTGATTAATAACTAATTGAACAATAAAAATAGGCATTAATACATTTGTTTACAATTTATTTATTAAACTATGAATAAATGGACTAAATTACAAAGTCATTAAAGGGACTATTTGTAACTTTCAGAATTGCTTGTAAACAGCGACACCTGTGGCCGTTAAGTCAACGAAAGTCATTGTCGGGCTCGCGCTTGCTCGCTCTAAATATACCTGAACGAGCATCGCTCAAAACAGTGAGGCGACACACGTCAGCTAAAAGCACAATATCACTCTATATTTCAGCTGCTTGGCAGTAATGTTAGCTGACCAGACCAAGGTCTCTCCATGAATCAATGCTGATCCTAGTGTTGGCTTTTCCCGCCTCAGCCTCCCGACCGCGGCCGGAGGGAACGGGGGAGACGCCGGAGTTTTGGTCGGAGACGATAACGTTTCTCTCTGCGGAGCACTTCACAAGACACGGGAAACCTCTGTTGGTCTGGAGGAGCTGCAGCAGTTATTTCTGCACAAACGTCCACTGTACATTCACTAGATATTCTCAGAGCTAAACTAACTCTTCTGCAGTGTGGAGTGAGCAGCATGCACAGGAGATGAGGAGCAAGACAGCGAGAACGCAAGAACACGCGCGCTGTGTCAGTGAAGGCAAGCAGGTAGAGGAGGAGAGACTTCAGCCCCACGCAAGCGCGCATGTGTCCCAACCCGGTACATTTATGCGCTTAAAAAGTTACAAACAGTCCCTTTAATTATTTGACATTTGAATTGGCAATAAAAAGAAGAATTATAAAAATAATAATAATAATCCATCAATAAATAGTTCAAATTAAAAAGGGATTTACAAAAATACCATAAAACAGTCAATAAGTACATCATGTAAAAATACATTAATTCATTCATGAATAAATAATGAAATTTAAAATTCTATTTGAAAATGCAGTTTAAAAATAGAAATAAATAACAGAATACAGGTTTTAATCAGGCATTTAAAAGGGCAACTTATTTTCCCATTTTTTTATTAATGGTTTATGGTGTTTTTGTAAAACATTTTTTAATTAGAATTTTTAAAATGTATATAAACTATTACTGTCAAGTATCTAATCTATTAATCCACTAACTGTTTCAGCTGTACTTGTATAAACTGTATAACAAAAGATCATTCTTTATAAGTTCTTTGTATGTTTTGTACGAGTAAAAAAAGCCGTCAGATAAATGTAGTGGAGTAAAAAGTAGAATATTTCCTTTTAAGAAGTAGTGGAGGAGAAGTAGAAAGTTACATGAAAATAAAAGACTCAAGTACAAGTACCTCAAATTTGTACTTAAGTACAATAGAGTGAACGTAGTTACGTTCCACCACCGCCTGGCTCAAACATGTTTAGTATGTAAGCTATTGTCTATTGAATCCTGTTGTTATTCAGTACAACCTGCACCACCGTAGCTTCATCAGCCAAAGAATTGACCTTAAAATTGAAATTCTAACCAAAAACAGTGTTTTGTTATTACTTTTTCACATATCGATGATTAAAACTCAGACTGGTTACTTGGACTCAGATCAGATATTAACTCTCTGGGACCCAAAATAGAGCCGTTCTAGTCTTCTTTAGGGGTCCAGGAGGTCTTTAGGGGGTCTTTAGGGAGGTCCAGGGGGTCTTTAGGGGGAGATAGCAGGTCCACAGTAGATGTCACATAGAAGTGGTGAACATCATCTGAAAGCTGAGAACCTGAAGGTTAATCTGAGATGCAGCTCAGCACTTTTACACAATAGTAAAAGTGTATCAGGGTTTATAACATGATGATAGAAGTATATGACGGTCCTCTCCATGCTCTATTATGTCTCATAAATTGTTGTGTTGATACCATTTGTTCCACAGATTTGGTGCTAAATTTAACCATTTTTTACCACTGGAGAATTGATAAAAATTATCAATATTCCTCTAAAATACCACATTAAGACACCAAGACCTTCAGGAACACCATAGAAGAAGACATGTTGTGATTTGGGATCAAAAACTTTTGATATTTGGAGACATTTTCATTCACATACTGTATCTGGAGGTCAGAGGTCAAGGGACCCCTTTGAAAATGGACATGACAGTTTTTCCTCACTAAAACGTAGTCCAACTTTGGAGCGTTATTTAACCTCCTTCCTGACGGTCTCGGGGGGGTTTAAACACTGAAGACTTGTGTTTCTGGTCACAACAACCCGACGAGCTCCGAACGGCTGACATGATCCCAGCTTTCATGTCCCATCTGTCGTCCACATCATCGCTGAGCCTCCAGCACTTTCACCATGAGCTGTCCCTCTTTCTCATTGGATCGCTCCCTGTGACTCCTTTCACATCCACAATGCACGCCGGCCCTTTTCATAAAGGCCTTTTCTCCCCCAAAGAGTGCACTTGACCTTATTCACCACACAGTCGTGTCTGTTTTGTCCCGCTGCATCCTCTCCCTGTATCCTCTCCCTGCATCCTCTCCCTTCCTCTTCTCCCTGCCTCCTCTCCCTGCCTCCTCTCCCTGCCTCCTCTCCCTGCCTCCTCTCCCTGCATCCTCTCCCTGCCTCCTCTCACTGCCTTCTCTCCCTGCCTCCTCTCCCTGCATCCTCTCCCTGCCTCTTCTCCCTGCCTCCTCTCCCTGCCTCGTCTCCCTGCCTCCTCTCCCTACCTCCTCTCCCTGCCTCCTCTCCCTACCTCCTCTCCCTGCATCCTCTCACTGCCTCCTCTCCCTGCATCCTCTCCCTGCATCCTCTCCCTGCCTCTTCTCCCTGCCTCCTCTCCCTGCCTCGTCTCCCTGCCTCCTCTCCCTACCTCCTCTCCCTGCATCCTCTCACTGCCTCCTCTCCCTACCTCCTCTCCCTGCATCCTCTCACTGCCTCCTCTCCCTGCATCCTCTCCCTGCATCCTCTCCCTGCATCCTCTCACTGCCTCCTCTCCCTGCATCCTCTCCCTGCATCCTCTCACTGCCTCCACTCCCTGCATCCTCTCCCTGCATCCTCTCCCTGCATCCTCTCACTGCCTCCTCTCCCTGCATCCTCTCCCTGCCTCCTCTCACTGCCTCCTCTCCCTGCCTCTTCTCCCTGCCTCCTCTCACTGCCTCCTCTCCCTGCCTCCTCTCCCTGCCTCCTCTCACTGCCTCCTCTCCCTGCCTCTTCTCCCTGCCTCCTCTCCCTGCCTCGTCTCCCTGCCTCCTCTCCCTACCTCCTCTCCCTGCATCCTCTCACTGCCTCCTCTCCCTGCATCCTCTCCCTGCATCCTCTCCCTGCATCCCCTCACTGCCTCCTCTCCCTGCATCCTCTCCCTGCATCCTCTCACTGCCTCCACTCCCTGCATCCTCTCCCTGCATCCTCTCCCTGCATCCTCTCACTGCCTCCTCTCCCTGCATCCTCTCCCTGCCTCTTCTCCCTGCCTCCTCTCACTGCCTCCTCTCCCTGCCTCCTCTCCCTGCCTCCTCTCACTGCCTCCTCTCCCTGCCTCCTCTCACTGCCTCCTCTCCCTGCATCCTCTCTCAAACTTCCCGGAACGAGTTACTAACTCAAGGGAACAACTTAATAGAAATGTTCTCCTAGGAGTCTAGGGGGTCTAGGGGGTCTGGGGAGTCTAGGGTCTAGGGGGTCTGGGGGGTCTAGGGGGTCTAGGGTGGTCTAGGGGGTCTAGGGTCTAGGGGGTCTGGGAGGTCTGGGGGGTCTAGGGGGTCTGGGGGGTCTAGGGTCTAGGGGGTCTAGGGTCTAGGGTCTAGGGGGGCTCCGCATAATATAATAATGAAGAAATATATATTAAAAAAATGTAAATATTGAAATGGAAGAAGGAAGCCACACACCAACGTTTATTTTTCTTCTTCTTTACTGAAAACACTGCTTCAGGGTTCTGAGAAATAGAACGAGCAAAATACACCTGGAGGCATTTCAACAAATCAAACTGACAGGTAGAGATGAGTCACGGCAGATATACACACTCTGAGGCAGGGCATTGTGGGAAAAATGTGGTTCCTAACCTCCCAGTACAGGAACGCCAAACTCACAAAGGCTTTAAAACTCTCTTCTGTCTAAATCAGAAAATGTAGAAGATTTATTTTTGTTTCCTTCCCATCAGCATGAGGGCTTTAATCATAAGGACACGTCCTTGATGAAGAATAATAAAATAATAATCATCATCTTAACATTATAAAGAACTGACATGGTTCCCTTTTTGCATTATTTTGTCTTTAATTCCAACGAGCTGTTTGGAATAAAACCGTGTTAAAATCAGCTGTTTGTTTTAATGTAGATTGTATTTTCTTTGGTGTATTTTTCTCTATTCCAGTGAATCAAAGTCCAAATGTAAACAGCAACTATGATGTGTTGAAATCATTTAATAAAAGAGCAACAGATACCAAATAATCCACCAACAGGAGCTTCAGTAGACCAGAAAGCTCTGCAGCTCCGGCAGCTCCAGGACACCTGGTGCTGAGTATCGGACGCAGCTTATCAACTAGCTGAGCGGCGAGCGAGCTACGTTCATATAATTAAAAACAACAACACTCCTCTACTGGTTCCTTCAGGTGGTGTTGTGTTTACCGTGTTCACCAGTAGAGTCCGTATGAACGTGTTTGTTGACGTTGTCGGAAATGGCGGAGGCCTTGGAAGTTCGTTTTTCGGTGCATAATAAGTTAATATAATTTTAGTTGTATATTATTTTTCTTCTTAGTTTTATATGTCTGAGGAAAATGTTGATATTCCAACGACCTCATCTTCTTCCTCTGTCATTATGTCTTTACATTTCCTGCATTATGTTACCTGCTAGCTAGCTTGCTAAATCGTTAGCCTCTGTGGCTTCTAGTCGCCGACAGTAACGTTGATATTGCCGTTGCTTAGCAGCGGTGTTCTCACGACTTAACCACTTGAACGCCGAGAATATCGTGTACACGACTTCCCGTGTTGCAAACACCAGTTTCATTTAAAGGCAGCATTATAATCAGACTAAATCAAACCATCCAAAGGTTGAGATGTTTGAGTTTAAAGTTTAAGATGAGAGGTTGTAAAGATTTCATCAAATCCTTCCACGTAAAAAAACAAAATAGAATAAAGTCTTGAATTAAATCTTAAACTGATTTTATGTCAGATACGTTTAATTTACATTAGCATTTCATTAGCTCTGAGGCTAACAATTTAATGTAGTTATTTCAAGGCAGAAAATCAAACCCAGTTTAAGGTTAAAGGTCGTCCAACATGGCGGCCTGTCTCTCTAAACCCCCCTCGCTGCCGGGCCTCTGCCGCCGGGCCTCTGCCGCCGGGCCTCATGCCGCCGGGCCTCTGCCGCCGGGCCTCTGCCGCCCCGCCTCAGTGTGTATATCTCTCCTCTTTTTGACAGCATGGAAGGAAAAACAAGGAAACGGCAGCAAACAACGGTTGTACAAACTGACCAGTGCATTGTGTGTTTTAGAAGTCCAGTTCAGGAGGAAATCAAGTTCAGAATTCTCCTTTTTTGTTTCAGACCGACAGACGCATTCGGCAGGCGAGAACGTCTCTGCGGTCCGTCTGAAGACGAGGCGGCGTCCTCTGCATCTCAACGTCTCGCTGACAGTTTTCCCGCCGTCCGGCCGCAAACGCTCGTCCATCCTTTTTGTTAGTCCGAGTCCAAGAGAGAGGCGGGTCCGTCCAAGTCCAGCTGGAGACACTGAGACACATCCAGGGACTCTGATTGGCTGATGCTGGAAGACTGGCAGACCAGTACAGATCAGTCCTCCATACAGAAACCTGCAGAGACACAGACAGGATGAAGCTGCATTCACATGTGATCAGATATAGTAGAACAAATACATTTCATATGAATGAAATGATGATGATGATGATGATGATGATGTAGCAGTTCCAACTCTTTCCAAAACCTCCAGCCCTCCACATTCTGCTTCCAAGATGTAGAAGTGTGGCGGTTGTTTGCTGAAACCAATCCTTCAAATATCTCTGATTACAGACACCATCCACGATGTTTGACTAAATGGTAGCAGATTTATTCAAAGGCACCACCAACGTTGTGCAAAATGTTCATTAACTCCTCGCCAGAAAACAAAGAAATATTCATTCAGCCAAACAAACAAATGTCACAGCTTCAGCGGCCGTCTTTAAAATGCAATTAACGTTGCAAGACGAAAACACGGACAACTCCCAGACCGTCAATCACAAGGTGACTTAATCATACCTTCAAAATTGTTTTGTGTCAACCAGTGGAAGAAAAAGTTCTCCTACTTAAAGGGACTCAATGTAAGAATCATAAATATCTTGTTAACAGCAAAACCGTGAGGCCAACTCTCCTGCTTTTCATCGCCCTCTCCCAGTTTCCTCCCGGGGTCACAGTTCTCTCGTATTTCTCCTGATTATGGCAAATTTTCTCACTTTTTTTTTCCTTTTCGTTATCTCAACCTGTTTCTGGAACTGAACAGTGTGTATAATCTCTACTGTTTCCACCCGGACGACAATAAGAGCTACACCACCTGTTGTTTCCCGGCGGTAGAGCGCCATCTATGCTCGCGACACAGCGCAGTTTGAGCTCGCCACAGCTATAAACTAAAGCTGTCAGATAAATGTAGTGGCGTAAAAAGTACAATAGTATAAAGTAACATTAAAATTAAATACGTGAGTAAAGCAAAAGTACCTAGAAATTGTACTTAAGTACAGTATTTGAGTTACTTTCCACCACTGGTGTACTGGTATCCACTACAGTCCCTCTGAGATGTTTTTTATTCAACCTTTTCCTAACAATTGATTTTTTCGGAAAAGCAGACAAAGGAACAAAAAGATGAATGTTGAATGTTTTGTGTAGCCTGTGTAATATATATATATATACCCGAGTGACACTCACTTGAGCTGAGAAGATCTCTGCTGCTACGTCTGCGACTCGGCCTGTTGATCTGCTCCCACCGCCCTCCGGATGCTCTTGATTGACAGGTACGTCTCCTCCTCGGGGTCGTAGTAATAAAACTTACTCAGGTAGGATATTAGCGGTCTGGAGAGAGGGGGCGATAAACATGAGAACAAAAAACATCAACAATCAGCCAAGTGTCTGTAGAGTGTGTTTGTAGTATTAACACTTGTAATATGAAATGAATCACTCAGCATAGCGTACTGTATGCTAGAATATTAGCATGGGGCTTATCATCATCATCATCACTAAAATCATGGAGGTCTGAGACAAACTAATTCTCCTGAGGGTAATTTCATTATTATACATAATGTTAAGCACAGCAACAATCCCACTGTGTCTCCATCCGTCTGTGACACAGTAAAACGCAACAAAATGTTCATTAAAGAGTTAAAAACTCAACAAAATGTTCACTTAATAGTTAAAAACGCAACAAAATGTTCATTAAAGAGTTAGAAAATCAACAAAATGTTTACTTAATAGCTAAAAACTCAACAAAATGTTCATTAAAGAGTTAAAAACTCAACAAAGAGGTAAAGAGACAAACTCTGATGACGCGTTGGGAACCGTGAACCACTGGTCCATGAGTTCTAAAATGATTGACAACAGGTGTGTATACAGTATGTGTCATCAGGTGTGTGTCTGAATGGTCACATGACAGCATAGCAGCGGTGTACCTGGGCAGTGGAAGCTCCTGGATGTGGTCGATGCGGACCATCTGACGGATGCAGAAGCGACAGAGATGTTGTAGCGACTTCACGTTGCTGAAGCGAGATACAGGATACAGCAGCTGGACCGGGGTGGGAGGAAGCCCTGCAACACACACACACACACACACACACACAAACACACGCACACACACACACACACACACACACACACACACACACACACACACACACACACACACAAACGTATTACTGCACTTAGTCTGATAGATGACCTATATCTCACCTGGGACTCTGATAGATGACCTATATCTGACCTGGGACTGATAGATGACCTATATCTTACTTGGGACTCTGATAAATGACCTATATCTTACCTGGGACTCTGATATATGACCTATATCTTACCTAGGACTCTGATATATGACCTATATCTGACCTGGGACTGATAGATGACCTATATCTTACCTGGGACTCTGATAAATGACCTATATCTTACCTGGGACTCTGATATATGACCTATATCTTACCTAGGACTCTGATATATGACCTATATCTGACCTGGGACTGATAGATGACCTATATCTTACCTGGGACTCTGATATATGACCTATATCTCACCTGGGACTCTGATAAATGATCTATATCTTACCTAGGACTCTGATAGATGACCTATATCTTACCTGGGACTCTGATAAATGACCTATATCTTACCTGGGACTGATAGATGACCTATATCTTACCTAGGACTCTGATATGTGACCTATATCTTACCTGGGACTGATAGATGACCTATATCTTACCTAGGACTCTGATATGTGACCTATATCTTACCTGGGACTGATAGATGACCTATATCTTACCTAGGACTCTGATATGTGACCTATATCTTACCTAGGACTCTGATATGTGACCTATATCTTACCTGGGACTGATAGATGACCTATATCTTACCTAGGACTCTGATATGTGACCTATATCTTACCTGGGACTCTGATAAATGACCTATATCTTACCTGGGACTCTGATATATGACCTATATCTTACCTGGGACTCTGATATGTGACCTATATCTTACCTGGGACTCTGATATATGACCTATATCTTACCTGGGACTCTGGAGCGCAGGAAGTAGAGGAATTTGCCGTTCTTGGAGTGCATGATGGCTCTCTCGATGAACTCCACCACCGAGTGGCAGCGGTCCTCAAACTTGGGGTGACACCACAAGCTGAACGTCCCTGCAGACGGAGAGGAATGTTTTTCTTTATGTTATCATCTATTAATCATAGAAACATTAAACATCTGTATACAGAAAACAAACAGTCAGACCATCACGTACACGTTATCTGCCTACATCAGCCTCCAAGTTTTAACTGTGATTCTCTTTTTACTGAGAAATTGTATTCTTCTTTCACAGAAAATGCTTCAGCAGAGTGAACTGAATTCATCCTCTGGGGACCTTGAATATACGTTCACAGCAGGGCTGCACATATAATCACATATTAATCAGGATTTTTGCTTCCCACATTTAAATGAACATGATCGACCACGATGTTTAAAATGCGTGCTCCGTTCTGGCTTCACTTTTAGGGAGCGGTCCCGCCCACAGACTGGAGAGATAGAGGAGGACGTAGTCACCGTGGCGCCATCCGTTGGTTTGTGGGCTGCGGTTTTGAAGCCTTGAGTTCAGCCATCGCCATATTGTTTTTTTGTCATCGCCATCTTTATTTTTGGCCATCACCATATTGGGTTTTGGCCGTCACCATATTGGGTTTTGGCCGTCACCATCTTGGTTTCTTTCCACCAGCAATGATACGAGAGGGTGGAGCTAAGCACAACCGAATGCTGAATAAGTTAAATGTTCTAATTAACTTGGATGAAGTGAAAACTGTGAAAGGGTTAAAGTTCTCCCAGCCCAAAAGTTCTGGAACAATTTCATTTTTCTTCTCGGAGATAAACTGTGAATAAGGACCGGTCGCATTTTAATGTGAAGATCGGTACATCAGCAGAAATGTAGCTTAACATGGAAGAGAGAGCAGCGCTCGGTTTATTTAAATGTGGAAGTGCAACAAAAAGGATTTGTCCCTAAAATCAACGAATGATCGTGATAAATAATCGTGGCTATCATGTTAGTCCTAATCGTGAAGCCCTGTTTCACAGCAATCCATCCAGTAGTGGTTGAGATGTTTGACCTTCTCCATGACGCTTATGTCGCTGCTTAAAATGAATGTTTAGTATATAATTTCAGAATAAAAGCCAGCGGTCTGCGGTTACACACATGCAGCAGAGTTGGTGTGTGTTTGTTGACTTCCTGTTGACTCCTCACGTCAGGCCGCGATGCGTTCATGCACACGTGATGGCGTTGATGTGAACGTGTTGATGTGAACGCGTTGTGTCAGTCGGGGCTGCACGTCTGAATAATGAATGTGTTTCCAGGCATGACTCTATAGCGTTATGATGATGACTCATTAATGTAGAGCCTCGTTTATGGACGTGTGCATGTGTGTGTGTGTGTGTGTGTGTGTGCGTGTGTGTGTGTGTGTAACTCATGTATCTTTCATGAGTCACCTTGTTAGCGCTTCACACGTGTGGCGTGTGTGCAGATATGCATGTGGTGTCATGTGAGTTATTCATGCTGCGGTGTCGTAGTGTGACCTTACTGCATCGTGTCGTGTTTGACTTTATTGTGATTTATTTCTTCTCTTGTGGTTTCCTGTTGTTCTCTTCTTGTTATTGTCAGTGTGTGCAAAGCTACAATAATGTGCTTATTATAATATAAATGTAACAGTGTTTGGTTATTACCTTGAAAATATTACATTTAACATGTTTAGAGGTTTATTTAGGAAAGTTTCAAGTATTGTCATAATGCACAACATTGAAAGAGAAGCAGTCGTTGGAAATGAAAATCTTGGATGTCAGGCTCCCTCCAGCAACACTCAATTAATATGTATAAAAAGAAAAAACATGGCCGTAAAAAACGAGAATCTAACACATACAAAGTGCAGAAGTTTGAATAAAGGGATAAAATATAACATACATAAAACATAAAATAAAATAATATATATTTGTACAGTAATTGCCAAGTGAATAAACTGTAATGTAAACAGGACATATATCACTTATTTATATGTTTACTACATAAATGTATATGTGTATTGAGAAGTAATAAATATATATATACTGTATATACAAATAATGTTGTATCTTTTTTACTGAGCAGAGCTTGAACGTCTCATAATAATAACTCAGTGGCACCTCCGTTAACATTAGTAACTCTGTTATTTAACCAATCAGGACTGAGCTGCTAACGACAGATAGTGTTGTGTCTTTATACTAAGGAAACAGTCAATAAAGACTTGTGATTTTACTTGACAAAATATTCTGAATGCAATCAAAAGTATTTATTCAAGATAATTCTACAATTCTCTTGTTCGACGCTTATTCTTGCATCACTTTAGTGGCAAAATCTGACTCTTCTGTTGTTGTTAATTAATCACAAACAGCCAACTGACAGGCTGCACAGACAGCTGTGCTTTCCTCCAGTTTCTCTCATTTTCCGTCTCGTCTCTGGATGTTAATAGTTTGGTTCACACTTTTTCAAGGCTATCCTAAAACAGTAGTCAGGTCTCCATATGTTCACTGAACCAGGGTTCTCTTGCTGTAGTTATTGTACTAAAAAGACTGTAACTTTGGAAGTTACCAGTAGATTTGATTAACTCAACATGTCGTCTTTTAATAGTCTTTATGAACAGAAATAATTACAGCAAGCAAAACCTGTTTCAATGAAGTAATACATACACTCTGCACCTTGGTTTACTACCGTCTATACTGTACATATCAGATCTATAGTGTATACACTGTATTCATATCATACCTCCAGCTGTTTATAGACTATCCTACTGTTAGTATTACTTGTAATTACACTCTGCACAATATATTTAATACCTATACCTGCACTGCTTACTATGATCATACTGTATGTATCTTAGAATATTCATATGTTAATAATATCCATACTGCTCATACTCTATATATCCAATGTATTCATACCTCTTACTGTTTATTCCACATTCTATATATTATATTATATTATATTATATTATATTACTCTGTACACTTCTGGTTGGACGCTAAACTGCCTGTTCTTGTCTCAGTACTGCAGTCTGTGCAATGACAACAATTGAATCTACTCTAATCTAATTTTATGGGCCATGTGACTATAGTTTTAATACAAAATTAAATAGAAATGTAAACTTATCTTTAAATAAACTGGAATCACAAAGTCTCCAAACAACATTTTGACTTGTCCAAACTAGTTTTTGCCTCAATTTATTTCGACTCTTCTCCACTAATCGGTCATCAGTTAGGTTTTTTATTTTTTAAATGTACGAGAAAAATGTAATCACAAATGTATTCACACACAGCGAAGTCCATCCACTGAGGAAGACCATGAGACAACAACAGTAAGTGAGCCTTGAGTAGTCAGACTACTTCTGTTTCCAGGGTCCAGACTGAACTTTCACACCTTTTCAGATGATTTGCTGTTTCATTAAAGACAGATTTTAAGAGATTATATCAGGTAAAGTTTTATGTTCATATCCATAAAACACAGTATGTACCGGTTGTGGTCAGCTTGCATGTGTGCTTAAATGTCGTCTGTGACTCATCGTGGTGGTGTGACATTATACATGGCTGACGTGTGGAATGACCAGCTTATGGATGCACATGTTTCTATAGGCATCGTGTGTGTGTGTATGTGTGTGTGTGTGTGTGTGTGTGTGTGTGTGTGTGTGTGTGTGTATGTGTGTGTGTGTGTGTATGTGTGTATATGAGTTGCCGTGAGCATGCATTATGACTGCATATCTGCACATATATGCCAGCATAATGCAAGATAGGCAGGGAAGTGCTGTACTTCTATATACTTTGTTCTAATGTATTGCCTATTTCAGTGTTTATATTCTGATTGAACTATTTTGAATATCAGTTTATGTTTGGTGTGTGGAGCGGAGCGGAGCTACAACAATAAAACCTTGAATCCTTGAATAAATAGGTTTAAGGTCTAGATTAGTTTAAGGGCTAGGGTTAGGCAGGTAGCTGTGGTGTTTCGGTTAAATTGTTATTATATTAATTTGTTTAATTTATTACACGGCTGTTTTCAATACTTGATTTTGATTGGTCAATCACGGCGTTCTGCGGGCTGTAATTTCTTTATAACAGACCGTTGCTATGTATAGCAGACCGTTGCTATGTATAGCAGACCGTTGCGATGTATAGCAGACCGTCGCTACGTACAACAGACCGTTGTTACGTATAGCAGACCGTCGCTACGTATAACAGACCGTTGTTACGTATAGCAGACTGTTGCTACGTATAACAGACTGTTGCTATGGGCGCGGTTCTGATGTCGGACTGATGGAGGACCGTTTTTGTGTCAAAATATTGATTTCTTCAGTAAGTAGCCGTGAAATAAGCCCTAAGTAGTAAGTAATAAGTAATAAGTAATTCTTTCACAACAATGACAGGCTCGCTGTACATTATCCCTTGCATATAGCAAGAAGAGTTTACGTGATGTAAAATTCATCTTCTGCAAGTGTTTGCAGCCTAGAATGTAAGACTGTGGAGGCTCTATGCTCACAAGTGTGAACACGTTCATCTGTGCGGATATCCACAGTATCACATGCATGTACCGTGCACCCTGCTGTCAGTTAGTGTACAGACATGTGATGTGTGTGTGTGTGTGTGTGTGTGTGTGTGTGTGTGAGTGTGCGTGTGCGTGTGCGTGTGCGTGTGCGTGTGCGTGTGCGTGTGTCTGACCTCGGTAGTGCTCCATGCGTGTGTGGTGGGTGACTCCCTGCGACCTGAAGCTGAGGCTCAGGATGTATCGGGGGTCCGAGCTGTCTCGGACCAGGAAGGATCCGTCCGGTTTCCCCTTCAGCTTCATCTCCGCGTCCTCCCAGTTCATCGGACCCCAGTACCAGCCGCACTGAGGACGGACCGACAGGAACAATCTCATCTCTTTATTCTCCTCTCCAAAGTTCAAACTGTCACCACAACAAGCCGACATGCTCGTACTCACAGGAGCGTATCTGTGTTCCACAGCTCAATATCCTCATAATATGACGCATTAAGGAGGCCTTTCAAAGGGTTTCATGTTCTAGTATTGTAAAATGTACAGTTTGTTTCCCTGGGTCATTAGGTTCACTCCACCAGGGTCTGAAGTTAACTTTCTTCACTTCCTGCCACTGTGGCAGGTAAGTCTTTATTTTTGTCTACCACTCAGAAATTGTATCTTCCACTTTTGAAATCTCTGAGCTAAATGAAGGACTAACATTTTAGATCTGATGTCATTCAGTGTTTGATATATTTGACATTATATACATGGTAAATTACAGTGTTGTAATTACACCGTAGCTTCTGGGGGAGAACTATGTTGTACACAGTACCGTACTGTACTTGGTTATCGTCGTCTATAGTGGTTGTTTGCATAAAAACACACAATTCAAATGAATATGATTATTAAATATTTGCTTTGATTAAAGTTAGTGTTTGAGTTGGTGTTATGAAGTTAAACAAGTCATAATTCTCTCTCTATTTTTCATTTTATATTTCTGGGAAAACATCTCCTACAAACAACTGGATTTATTCAAGTTTCTCACCAAAACATTTTTTTTTTACAAGATTACATTTGAACGCATCATGATAACATTGTAATTTACCTTCGTCCAATAGTAATTTTACTGAGCAGAGCTTGAACGCCTCATAATAATAACTCAATGGCACCTCCGTTAACGTTAGTAGCTCCGTTATTTAACCAGTCAGGACTGTGCTGCTAACGGCTGCTGACAGCTAACGTTACTAACCCTCCTTCTGCTGATTCAAACACAGGTTTAACATGCGAGGGTTCAGGTTGTATACGCAGACCCTCCAACGTTTTATACTTCCTCCTTTAGGGCTCGCTGCGGTTTGTTTCGGTTGACAGATACGGAACGGATATATATATATAACAATAAAAGCGGTAACTTCCTTCTACCTCCACAGACTCAAATTTAGCAAATATATTGATTCTGGCATTAAAACATCTATTTAGAAATCTTAAAAAAAAAACTAAAAAGAAATGTGTTACATATTCAAATCGATTTTTTTCCCACCCAATAATATTTTCAGATGTTTTTTATGACCAGAAGATTAATTAATTATTGAGAAAATAATCAGCAGATTCATCGATAATGAAAATAATCTAAATAATTAGTTCAGCAGGTGCAACACAATAAAAAAGACATATAACGAATGAAACTGAAACTGAAACTGAGTCGTACCTTCTCCAGCTCTCTCAGACTGGCGGTGAAGTTGCTGGCTTCAGACCGCCGCAGGGCGCACAACATAGGGGGCGGGGCTTGTCTGGAAGGGGGCGCAGCATCAGCCGGCGACGGGGTGGAATGAGGGAGGGCCCGGAGGAAGGCGTCTAAATCAGAGAGGAAGAATGTCAGAGAACATTTAAAGGTGCTGCGTGAGGTTAGTTTAACATTTTAATTCTCTTCTTTTTTAGTGGAAAGACAAAAATAAACTAAGACGGCGTGTATTAACCGCCACGCTTCAGTGACAGGAAGCGACGGCGTGGAATCACCGCCACGCTTCAGTGACAGGAAGCGACGGCGTGGAATCACCGCCACGCTTCAGTGACAGGAAGCGACGGCGTGGATTCACCGCCACGCTTCAGTGGCAGGAAGCGACGGCGTGGAATCACCGCCACGCTTCAGTGACAGGAAGCGACGGCGTGGAATCACCGCCATACTTCAGTGACAGGAAGCGACGGCGTGGATTCACCGCCACGTCTTAGGGACAGGAAGCGATGGCGTGGATTCACTGCCATGCTTCAGTGACAGGAAGCGACGGCGTGGATTCACCGCCACGCTTCAGTGGCAGGAAGCGACGGCGTGGATTCACTGCCACGTCTTAGGGACAGGAAGCGATGGCGTGGATTCACTGCCATGCTTCAGTGACAGGAAGCGACGGCGTGGATTCACCGCCACGTCTTACCGTTGAGGCTGAGACTGTGCTGGATGGTGGCGTGGGAGGGAAGAGGAGGAGGAGGGAGAGGCAGGGGGAGGGACTGCAGGGAGGCGCCCATAACGCTCACTAGGAAAGGACCCGGCTGAGGCCCGGCTATGTCATCTGGAGGAAGGACAGCAAGGAGACGAGAGAGCAAGGAGGCAAGGAAGGAAGGAAGGAAGGAAAAAAGGGAGGGAGGAAGAGGGAGAGGGAGGAAGGAGGACAGGAAGGAAAGGAGAGAGCAAGAAGGGAAGGAAGGAAGAAAGGAAGGGTAGGAGAGGAGAGGATTGGAAGGAAGGAGGTATGGTAGTAAGGAAAGGAGAAAGCAAGGAGGGAAGGTAGGAAGGAAACAAGGGAGGGAGAGGGATGGAAGGAAGGAGGTTTGGTAGTAAGGAAAGGAGAGAACAAGAAGGGAAGGAAGGAAGGAAGGGTAGGAGAGGAGAGGAATGGAAGGAAGGAGGTATGGTAGTAAGGAAAGGAGAAAGCAAGGAGGAAAGGAAGGAAACAAGGGTAGGAGAGGAGAGAGATGGGAGGAGGTAGGACAGGAAGGAAAGGAGAGAGCAAGGAGAGAAGGAAGGAAGGAAGGGTAGGAGTGGAGAGGGATGGAAGGAGGTATGGTAGTAAGGAAAGGAGAAAGCAAGGAGGAAAGGAAGGAAACAAGGGTAGGAGAGGAGAGAGATGGGAGGAGGTAGGACAGGAAGGAAAGGAGAGAGCAAGGAGAGAAGGAAGGAAGGAAGGGTAGGAGTGGAGAGGGATGGAAGGAGGTATGGTAGTAAGGAAAGGAGAAAGCAAGGAGGGAAGGAAGGAAACAAGGGTAGGAGAGGAGAGAGATGGGAGGAGGTAGGACAGGAAGGAAAGGAGAGAGCAAGGAGAGAAGGAAGGAAGGAAGGGTAGGAGAGGAGAGGGATGGAAGGAAGGAGGTATGGTAGTAAGGAAAGGAGAAAGCAAGGAGGGAAGGAAGGAAACAAGGGCAGGAGAGAAGAGAGATGGGAGGAAGGAAGTAGGACACGAAGGAAAGGAGAGAGCAAGGAGAGAAGGAAGGAATGAAGGAAGTAGGGAAGGAAGGAAGGAGGGAAGGATAACAGGGCAGGAGAGGAGAGTGACGGAAGGAGGTAGGACAGGAAGGAAAGGAGAGAGCAAGAAGGAAAGGAATGAAGGAAGGGTAGGAGAGGAGAGGGATGGAAGGAGGTAGGACAGGAAGGAAAGGAGAGAGCAAGAAGGAAAGGAAGGAAGGAAGGAAGGAAACAAAAAGAAAATTCAACATGTGAAGAAAGGAGGAGAGAGGGTGAGGGAGAGAGGGAAAAAGAGAAGAAAGGAAGGAAGGAAGGAAGAAAGGAAGGAAGGACGGAAGGAGTTTTTCAACACCATCAGACAGGAAGTCTCAGTCCACCAAATTAAAAGACTTCACCTCTTTGTTAATATTGACCAATAAGATTCCTCTATTTAGAAACCATAACTAAAGTATCCGATCAGGGAGGAGATGAAAGTTAACAGACCGACATCGTCTGTTCTGTCTGACAGTAACTATAGATCTTTTAAATCAAACCGAGAGGATAAAACAGAGAATCTCAGTCGGCTCACAGCAGAAACCATCTGAAGGGTCAAAGAAGTTATAAATAAGGAGTTGAAACAGGCCCTGATGTTTCTCACATTGTTTACAGTAGATGTATTTCCATATATTAACACACATCAGTGTTGATGCTGTTGATTAGCGGGGAACTCTGATTTGGGTGTTTGGTTTTTGGTGCCGCTGCACAAAAAACACCGGACCAACGTGCTCCTTCTTTTACCGCGATAAGACAGGAAACTCTGTCCTCATCCATTCAGTCAGATTCAAATGAAATCTGTAGTTTGACCTTTCAAAGCTTCTCCAATCAGATTACAACAGAAACATACGACAGAAAACTAAACTGATCAGTAAGAACATGACTGAGAGAGAGAAAGATCTAACAACATCTAAACGTAGACAGGCTGAAGTTAAATACGATGTAGATGAAGATATTCACTTGATTATTGTCACTTTGAGTAGGTGTAGTTGTATACGTGGCGTCCATTAGTGAAACATAAATACGAGCTACCTGGTGTTCAGACAGCCCCGTTACTAACGGTTAAAACACAAACACACAGCACAGAAGAGAGAACAATGGAAACTATGAGGCGTCACGACACTATTTCAGTACGAAGCCTCGTTCTGATCCCGTTAAACGGGTTGTGTTTTTTGTTTTTTTATCGTCACACGTTGCTTTAACATTTGCAGGAAAACGCACTAAAAATAAGTTGTTGAAACTCGTGCTGAGCGTCACAAAAAGAAAAAGTGAAATTCATTAATGTATTCCCGACCTGCTGTGAGACTGTGTTGCATATCATTTACCATATGACATCATTATGTGTGTCTGTTGAAGGAAGATGATGATGAGGCGGGAACAGGAGGAGAGAAGAGTACCTAACAAACTGAGACTTCGGCGTGGAGGAGGAGGAGGCGTGGGAGGGTGTGGCGTGTTCGCCCCTCGCCGTGAAATATCCACATCCACCAGAGAAACGGTCTCACCTGAAGCCAGAGGACAGAAGAGAGGAAGAGTGACATAAAGAACGGGGCAGTCAAACATAACAGCTGTGTATTTTGCGATAAAAAGCATCAAATTTGGCACAGGAGGTTTATATGTTATGAAAAGATATAGATTGTTATTCAACACCAGAGATTCACATTCAGAAAGAAAAGATGTTAATAATAATGAAATGACGGTTTAATAATTAGCGGTAAATAATGCTTTTTCTCAGGTTAAAAGTTTTAAAAAGCACCTTTAAAAAATAAAGAGGTAATAAAAACGTGTCTGTGATCTTCTGACATCTCATCTGATCAGCTTGAACACACTCTTGGAAATCATCAAGACTCATAAAATCAGCAACATTTAGGAATATTTAGCGCCTATTTGGCCATTTTCAGGAGCCATATTTGCAGCGCCCCGATATCTATATCTTTTCATAACATATAAACCTACATCTGTGCCTAATGGGATGCTTTTATTGCAAAATGCACAGCTGTTATGGATATTTCAGCTAACAAACACCAGAGACAGGAGACCCGGTCCTGGCTGGTGTTTCTGTGATTGTGTGTTGTTCTGTCTGCGCTGCAGAGTGCCATTAAAGCTGCACCAGGCAGGATGTTGATGGAGAATTACACCCAGCTAATCAGCCTGAATCACTGCAATAAAGAAGGAACATCCCATCCCGGCTAATTGAGATGCTGCAGATTCACTGTTCACCAAAGTGAGATTCTGCAGTCGGGGGATGTTTTACTGGCACGGAAAGAAACAAATTGAAATCCCCACCGCCGAGCTGGACTCTCCCGCTTCACATCTCTTCCTCTATCATCTCTTCAGCTTCTGTTTTTTGGGGTTGTGAAACATCACAGACCGGCTGGGTTGGTAAACACCAGCACACTTCTGCACAGGACTTCTGGGGTTTGAAGTCCCCGTCGCTCCTTTGGGGCCGCCAGCGTGACATGTTGCCTTAGCTTTAATGTTCCTGGCTAATTGGAGGTTAGCTCGTTAAACTACAAAAACCATCATATTCAAGAAGTGGACTTAGTGGAACTGAGATCTGGGAGCGATGTGGGACATCAGCATGTCCTCCTGAGCCCTGCGGAGGTTGTGGGACGATTCTCATAAAGTCAGCTAAATCATTTTTGCCAGCTGAGCTACAGACCTCCTCGCCCTTCTTACCCAGAGGCCTTTGTGTCTTATCTTATCTGGTGCACCAGTTACACAGGCTGACTGGTGAGAACAGCTGAAGGTTGCAGATGTTTAGAAATACATTTTTTAAACCGGAAATGCTGCCTGCTCTCGTACTTTTTATTATTAGAACTTAAAAGGGCATAGAGAATCAATCCACTCTCATGTCTGTCTGTTAAATATGAAGCTTAGCTTAGCATAAAGACTGGAAACAGAGGGAAACAGCTAGCCTGGTTCTGTACAAAGGTAGGTTTAATAAAACCCACAGCTTGATGTTTTTCTAATTGTTTTATAATGATTAAAGGTGCTAAACCAACCCCCCCAGGAAGAGCGCCGGGCTTTGAAGCAAATTTACGTAGTGGCCAAACGGTCGAATTACAACTTCCGTGTCCGTCACATGATGCCACCGGGCCCAAAAACACTTTTCCCCGTAGACTTCTATTGGGAAAGAGACGACTGTAACTCAGAGGATCATTTATTTTGAGGTGAATCAACTCCCCAGTATGAACACTCTGATAGTCCTGATTTAAATCATTAAAACGCACCAACAGCTGAATCCAGAGTTATTTCCCTTCGTCTCTTCATGTGAGTGAGACCCAGACCGAGGCTGGAGCGCCAAGCCGTGACGACGGTGTGACGACGGTGTGACGACTGTGACTCCGTGACCGAGTCATGTGACCGAGCGGACGCTACTGCGCCTGCTGCGTGGGCCCAATGGATGCGGAAGATCACCGGGTTATTTTTCCACTCGGAGGTCGAGTCATTTAGGCTTCATGCTCTCATAGGACTGAACGGGGGAACAGTGAAAACAACAACAGCAACACTGCTGACAGAGATTACAGAGTTAATCTGAGATTTAGAGAATAAAGTCATAATATTATAAAGTAGTAATTTTACGTGTTATTTTCTTTTTCTCGTAATATTCTGACTTTATTGTGTAAATCTCAGATGTTTTTTCCCTCAATGTGGTCCTAATACTCCGTAGTACATTGTCTCTTTGGCCCTCACTGCATTAGACTTATAAACTATATACTGAGACTATAAACTGTGTTACCTTCATCACAATGATCACATGTTTTGCGGCTCCAGACAGATTTTTTTCTTTTTGCCTAAAATGTCTCTTTGATAGTAAAGGTTGCTGAGCCCTGGTATATTCAGTAGGATACCTTCAAGCTCAACATTTCTGAACGCAGCGAGATGAAACTGTTATCAATCTTCTCATCCGACTCTAACTAAGACACTAAACAAGCGTTTTTCCAAAATGTCCTTATCATTAATGTGAACTATGTCGTCAGCGTGTGATAATCTGACGGCACACCAGCAACAACGACGTGAATTCAACTTAACAAGCACGACGTCGCCATCACTGTACGTACAGACATACTGATATCAGCTGGGAATCTTCACGTATAATTAGCCAATACGACTGCGCTACCCTAAAATATGATTACTGTGAAGAAAGAAGACCAGATGGAGATGACAGGCCGCCTCTGTCACACAGCGTTAACGTTTCACTTTCCCCAAATGAAACTGAATCCCATAAATCCTGAATTAAAGGTCATCCTTGTTTGTCCCCGTCGGTGTGATGAGGACAAACATCGACAGTGAAGGAAAAAACAAACAAACAAATAGTTTAAGAATGCTCCTGTCTCCCTTTACAAGTTTACTGGAGTTTATGGCCATAATTATTATCAGCAAAATGTATCTATGTCTTATATTTCTAAAGGGGGATGCACCAGCCAAAGTCTGGCAACCGAAAAGTCGCAATTAGTTATAATTCTTCTTTTTTAAATATATATGCCTTTTTAGAAGAGGTGCCTTGGATAGAGGTGGAACTAATATTTATACTGTTGGGCAGCTTGTTTTATGACATTTTATCTCATGAGCTCATTATATGTTTTATATTTTAAATGTTAAGCTGCAAAGTAACTACAGACGTCACATAAATAAAAAGTATAGCCGACAATATTTCCCTCTGAAATGTAGAGGAGCAGAAGTGCAGCTTAAAAGTAGACAAAAATGAACATTAAAACTGTAGTTAAGAAAGACAGAAATGTTGAGTAAATGTAAAACGACAGACTAGTGGACTGAGACCATAACGACCGACTAGTGGACTGAGACCAAAACGACGACTAGTGGACTGAGACCAAAACGACCGACTAGTGGACTGAGACCAAAACGACCGACTAGTGGACTGAGACCAAAAAGACGGACTAGTGGACTGAGACCAAAACGGCCGACTAGTGGACTGAGACCAAAACAACCGACTATTGGACTGAGACCAAAACGACCGACTAGTGGACTGAGACCAAAATGACCGACTATTGGACTGAGACTAAAACGATCGACTAGTGGACTGAGACCAAAACGACCGAGTAGTGGACTGAGACCAAACGACCGAATAGTGGACTTAGACCAAAACGACCGACTAGTGGACTGAGAACAAAACGACCGACTAGAGGACTAAGAGGAGGCAGCTCTGATAGTTTCATCTATAAAATATCAGAAACTGGTGAAAACGCCCGTCACAGTTTCCTATAACACGAGGCGACGTCCTCAAATAGCTTCTTTTTTTCTCTTAATCAACAATTCAATATTGATTTTCCTGTCACATGAAACAGAGAAAAGCAGGACGTCGTCACAACGCTGCAGCTGGAACTGATTATTTGGCACTTTTGCATGAAAATGTCCTTTAAACGATTCATTCAAAATAGCTGATGGACTTTTAAAACAGCCTTTTGATCGTGTTTTATGGTGAATAACGTTAAAGTGACTTCAGACAGGTGGATCAGAGGTGATTACTTGATTTCCGTTTGTTGATATTTGTATTCTTTATTGATATCTAATATTTGCACTCCTTCCCACTTTGTGCTGCAACTGCTGCACAACAGCACAAAATAAAGATCTATCTACTGTATGTCAAACAAACCTCTGATACTCTGTATTCAGAGGTTTTAATTATACTTTTATAAATGCGTCTGCTGTATTGAGTCTTTCCACCACTGGACTTTATAGTGGAGGGAAGAAAGGCAGAACATTTACTCAACATTTCTGTCTTTCTTAAGTACAGTTTTAATGTCATTTTGACTTCTTCCATTTGAAGCTACTTCTTATCTTTTAAGCTACTGAGGTTTCAGACGTACTAAAATATCTCACATGCTGTTTTAGTGTATTAAATAACATGTCATTTTTATTTGCAGAGAGTTTGGAGAGGAGTGTTCTGTGTCAGGGAGGGTTTTTTTAGGCTGTAAAGAAAGAGTTTGTGAGTAAACCAGAGTTAGAAGTGAAGCAGCGAGCAGCTCTTACCGGTGAAAGCAGAGAGGGAGGCAGCGAGGGAGGCAGGGGAGAAGGCACTGTGGGCCCGGGTCAGTCTGGGCTGGCTGTGGCTGCAGGACACACATCAAGACAGGCACAAGAACAAGAAGAAGAAGAAGAAGAGAGTTGGAGTGCGAAGAAGAAGAAAGTGTTAGTGGCTGCAGAGGTTCAGTTTGAGAGCAGTTTTGGGTCCTGCAGCTTCTTCTGTTTGATGCTCTGAGCTCCGGCAGTCAGGACTTGTGAAGCTATGTTTTTTTAATCATAGCCTTCCTCCAGTGTGCCGCTGTGAATAATGACTAAGCAGTGAGAGGGATATAGAGAGGGATATAGAGAGCGATATAGAGAGGGATATAGAGAGGGATATAGAGAGGGATATAGAGAGGGATATAGAGAGGGATATAGAGAGGGATATAGAGAGGGATATAGAGAGGGCGACGAGCCACAAATGGTCTGAAAAATCTTTGCATCAATAAAAAGTTTTTGGGATTCTTTGAGAGAAGGCCGATAAACTGCCGGCTGAAGGAGTTAAATCAAGAAAACAATAATAGACAATGACATGGCTGGACTCTGAGTGAGTCCTCAAAACAGTCACATTGGGTTGCTTCTTCTAGAGCGACTGTTTGTAACTTTTTAAGCGTATAAATCTACTCAGACTCCAACACAAACTCCAGTGAAGCACCAAAACCTCTTGGTTGTATCTAGTGAAGCTGTTAAACAGTGTTGGCCGCGGTCGGAGGACGCGGGGGAGACCGTAGCTTTGGTCTCCAGGACCGGAGTCTCTGCTGTACTCTGCTCCTCTGCTCCTCTGCCTGCCTTCACTCACACACCACGCTCCTTCTCTCTCTCTCTCTCTCTCCACCTCTCCCGTGCATGCTGCTCACTCCACACTGCAGAAGAGTTAGTTTAGCTCTGAGAATATCTAGTGAATGTTCAGTGGACGTTTGTGCAGAAATAACTGCTGCAGCTCCTCCAGACCAACAGAGGTTTCCCGTGTCTTGTGAAGTGACGGGGCTCCGCAGAGAGAAACGTTATCGTCTCCCACCAAAACTCCGGCGTCTCCCCCGTTCCCTCCGGCCGCGGTCGGGAGGCTGAGGCAGGAAAAGCCAACACTAGGATCAGCATTGATTCATGGAGAGACCTTGGTCTGGTCAGCTAACATTACTGCCAAGCAGCTGAAATATAGAGTGATATGGTGCTTTTAGCTGACGTGTGTCTCCTCACTGTGTTGAGTGATGCTCCTTCATGTCTATGTAGAGCGAACACAAGTGCCAGCAACAGGACGCTGACTTTAGTTGACTTAACGGACACAGGTGAAGCTGTTAACAAGACATTTCTGATTCTTACAAACAGTCCCTTTAAAATACTGAATGTTTTTCCTCCTGCTGATGTCTTCCTGACCTGTCTTTGAAAACAATCTCCCATTTTGGGGAGTTCTTATTACCGATCTAAAGACATCAGACGGAACTCATGAACGGACATTTGAAAGCAGAAATATTGCATATAATATGTCCGGTTATAAAGTGCAGCACTGCTGGTTCTGCAGTTTTACACCGGTTCAGATCTTGGCCTTGATTGCTCCCCTGGCATGAGGGTTGCCTTCACTGACAGTGGGAAATAAGAAGATGACTGTTTATGGCCATGTACTTTAGGACTTTAAGAACTTTAAACATGCACTATCTGCCTTTAAACATGCACTATCTACCCTTAAACATGCACTACCTGCCTTTAAACATGCACTATCTACCTTTAAACATGCACTACCTGCCTTTAAACATGCACTATCTACCTTTAAACATGCACTATCTGCTTTTAAACATGCACTATCTGCAACCATCTTGGACTCTAACCACTGGCTCACGTTACACTTACTTTACACTATACATCCTATATACCTCTTTATAGACTGCACATATGTACATATTACATTTATTTATTGACAGACTGTACACACTATGTTCACCCATTTACTCTGTATCTTTTATATCTCTATTATTGTTTTTATAATGTGTTTACCTTTACCTCTCCTGTGTTTCACTCTGTTTGCTGATGTTGCTGCTTTGACACCTGAATTTCCCTCCAGGGATTCATAAAGGTTCATCTTATCTTATCTTATCGTATCTTATCTTACACTGTTAAGAATGTCCCAGTAAAATAACAGTAAAGAACTGGCAGCAGGGTTTGCCTTTATGTTATTGTAAAATTAACATTATTATATTGTTGCTGAAATGTACAGCTTTGTACTGTTAATGAATAATACTGTTTGCTTTTTTATTAATTCCAGTATTTTACAGTTAATTTATTGTTTAAAGATACATTATATAGCTGTTTTTCACCTTTCTTTTACATTATCTTACTGATTTGTTTTAATACACTATTTATTTTTTGCATATATTTTAATAAACATTATTTTGTGCCTAGATGAATAGACTTAGCAGGTTACAGATAGGAATAGTCACACTAAATACAATTAAAGGCACTATATAAGGCTATAATAGACTTGTTGACACTTTTCCCAAAATGATATTTTGTTAAGAATGCATTATAGTCAGTTATTCATTTAACAGCTTTTCTTTAGTATTAACAGTAAAGTTTTGATCAATAACAGGTTCATACTGTTGAAGTCCTGCTGGACATTAACAGATGGTTTACGGTGTGTCTGATGTGGAGCTGCTCACCTGTCTGCGTCCTCAGCTCCAGGTGAGCTCGCCATGTCCAACAGACTGCCGGCAGAAGACACCGAGTAGGACACGGAGGGTCTCTTGTCCAGCAGGTGGTTGGAACCGCTGCAGCTTTTAGTCCGGAACAGTTTACTGAGGCGGATCTTCAACGAGCCCTTTTTGGACTTCACCGGGACTTTGAGCGTCTTGTCCCCGCCGGACCCGGACCCGGACCAGCCGGTGGGTGACCGGTCCGCTCCACCACGCCTCCTGCTGGGGGTCGACACCTGGCTCAGGTTCGGGCTGGTGATCCACGGTGAGTTCTGGACAGGTGTGTGTGACTGTGACGTGGCTGACACCTGAGAGACCACCTGGGAGTCTCCGGAGAGCCGGCTGGATGGAGTCCCGGTCCCGTTCCCGGTCCCGGTCCCGCCGTGCAGGCTGCACACCTGTCCGCCCAGGTGAGTCACCTGTCCGCCCAGGTGAGTCTCCTCCACCTGCCTCCTCAGCTGCTCCTGGAAGCTGCTGATGGAGAAAGACCCGGACATCTTCTGGACTATTTCTCTTTTCCTGTTGAGTAGAAACTCTCTGCGTCCGTCCTCGTCCTCTGGGTCCTGGTCCAGGTCCTGGTCCAGGTCCAGTCCGGATACATCCCCGCTGCCCAGCCCCTCCAGAACCAGCAGAGCATCGCTGGTCTCTGTGGGGTCCTCCCCGGGTTCTGGTCCTCCTCCTGCCGGTCTGTGTGCCCCCCCCTGACACGCGCACTCTCCGGCTTTCAGCAGCATCTTCGGAACCGAGCCGACCCCCAGCTCTCCGAACCTCCGGGCCAGCTCCAACACGGCTCCCTCCCGGTCCCGGTCCCTGGAGGCGCAGCCCCACTTAGAGTCCACCATGAGCGGGTTGGATCTGTCCGACATTAAGGGCCAGTCTGGGGGGGTTCTGATGAGCCGGTTCCGACCGCAGAGCTCCGCAGAATCCTGCAGCTCTGCGGTCCGGTCCGGCTGCAGAACGACTCCGGGTCTCAGGGTGTTGTTGTTGACAGCAGCCGGGCCGGAGCAGCCGGACCCAGGGAGGCTCTGCTGGTCCAAACCCAGACCCAGAGCATCCCTGGGCTGGTTCCGATGGGGCCGGTCCAGGTCCAGCTCCAGCATCCCGTCTGCGGTGCGCAGGATGCTGGAGAAGAGCAGCAGCTGAGGCCGGAGGCCGGGGCTGAAGCCCGGGGCCTGCAGGGGGCTCTGCGGGGGAGGAGGAGGGCTCAGCGGGGTTCGGCTCTCCGGACCTCCGGTACCGGTACCGGGCCCGGTTCCGATGTCAGGTGCAGCCGTGCAGTCTCTGCTCGGCGTCGCTTTGTTCAGATGCTCGAGGCCTGCAGTCGGATCTCTGCTGATCTCCAGCCCCGACAGACCCAGCACCTCCTTCCCCAGCCCGATACCGGTACCGGTCCCCATCCCTCCTCCGCCCGGCTGCAGGTTCCCGTTCTCCCGGTCCAGCAGCCGGTCGTCCTCGGCCGCGGACACCAGACGCATCAACACGAAGTCAGGCGACAGAATATCCTGCTGCTGCGCGTTGTTCATCATGATTCCTCCTCAGGATTCAGATCTGCTCTTCACACAGTCACATAGCGAACCGAACCGAGGAGGACATTCTGTCGCTCCTAGAATAAAGATTCTGCTCCTAGAATAAAGATTCTGCTCCTAGAATAAAGATTCTGCTCCTAGAATAAAGATCCTGCTCCTAGAATAAAGATCCTGCTCCTAGAATAAAGATCCTGCTCCTAGAATAAAGAGAAAGAAAGAAAGGGCCACAAAACAGGCGAGCAGCGGAAATAACACTGAATATCTCCGGAGATGTTTTCATCCTCCTCCGCTACGACAGCTCAGCATCCATCTGTCCGAACACCGAGCACCGAACACCGAACACCGAGCACCGAGCACCGGACACCGGACATCGGAGGATGAGCGGCGGTGCGTCCGGCTGCAGCAGGCGGACCTCCGGGTCACACATGCGGTCTGATCTGATCCAGTAGAGTCTCAGTCTCCGGTCAGAGACCACAGTCTGCCTCCTCTCTCTCTCTCTCTCTCTCCCTCTCTCTCTCTGTGTGTTCCAGCCAGGCCCCACCCGCTCCTCCTCCACTCACACCATCACACCGAGCACCGAGCACATGATGGACACTAGACATTATATTATACTAGACATCAGTCTGAGGCGTTTTAATATCACAAGGCTGCACCTGCTTCAGCCTCACATCCACACAGCAGCTCCTTTCTGCTCTCATTCTGTAAGAACAGCACAAAATGAGTCATAAAAATACAGTTTTACTCTTCAAGTATTTCTAGAATATTCATCCAAGGATCAACATTTTACATTTTATTGGTTTTATCTGCAATGTTTTAATATTTCTGAATCCTAATAGGCATGTATGTTTAATGTAGGGGGTCTCCTTTATTTATTTATTTTATTTATTTTATTTATTTTATTTATTTTATTTTATTTATTTTTTAATTTTTTTAATTTTTTTATTTTTATTGTAATCAAATCATATTTATATTTATATCTTAACTACAACAACATATTTTTTTATGCAATTTAAAGATGCATCACAGAATATTTGGTGAAATCAATATTTTCATTAGAATTGTGCAGTCAGTTGTAACACTGCATATATTAAAGAGGCACTCCTCTGATGATGTCATGGTGATGTCATCAGGGTTGTTTTGGATTGGGCTACTTCAACTTATCTATTACTATTAAATTGAAATTTCTAGAATATTCATCAACATCCTGTCGCTGCTCAGCTGCAGGTTCACATTTTATTGGTTTTATCTGTAATGTTTTAATATTTCTGAATCCTAATAGGCATCTATGTTTAATGTAGGGGGTCTACTTTATTTATTTATTTTATTTATTTTATTTATTTTATTTATTTTATTTATTTTATTTATTTTATTTATTTTATTTATTTTTTATGCAATTTAAAGATGCATCACAGAATATTTGGTGAAATCAATATTTTCATTAGAATTGTGCATTCAGTTGTAACACTGCATATATTAAAGAGGCACTCCTCTGATGATGTCATGGTGATGTCATCAGGGTTGTTTTGGATTGGGCTTCTTCAACTTATCCATTACTATTAAATTGAAATTTCTAGAATATTCTAGAAATTTCTAGAATATTCATCAACATCCTGTTGCTGCTCAGCTGCAGGTTCACATTTAAGTGGATTTATCTGCAATGTTTTAATATTTCTGAATCCTAATAGGCATCTATGTTTAATGTAGGGGGTCTACTTTATTTATTTATTTTTATTTTATTTTATTTTATTTTATTTTATTTTATTTTATTTTATTTTATTTTATTTTGTTTTATTTTATTTTATTTTATTGTAATCAAATCATATTTTTCTAAACTACAACAACATATTTTTTATGCAATTTAAAGATGCAACACAGAATATTTGGTGAAATCAATATTTTCATCAAAATTGTGCAGTCAGTTGTAACACTGCATATATTAAAGAGGCACTCCTCTGATGATGTCATGGTGATGTCATCAGGGTTGTTTTAGATTGGGCTACTTCAATTTATCCATTACTTTTAGCTAACTATTTCAACTGTCTACTCATTAGTTTAGTGTCCCAACGTGTTGAGTTATTTTGAAGTTACGTTAGTGACGTAAGTGATGTGTTTTTCCGTACTTATGTTACGTTGTTTACGTACGTATTTTACTTAGTTTACCTACTTACTTTAAGCCCAACCGTGATGTTTTTCCTAAACCTAACTAAGTGGTTTTGTTGCCTATTTATGGTTACGACGCAAAATGCCGTTTCAGGGTTAAAATAAATGACACGCCAAAAGCCTAAAATGTGTTATCATGACACGCAGGAATATCATGCTATTTATATCCATAATCCCTGAGATCAGATTGGTTTTTACAGGTACATAAAGTCATCTCTCTCTCTCAGGTCGCCGTACTTTGTAAAAGCGAAACACTAAATTACCAGAGTACCTCTTTAACCCGTCTTTTTAGTGACAGTATTTTCATGCATATATTTTTAAATACACAAATAACTTCATCAATACAAACAACACAAATGAAGAATAAACTGACACATCCCAAAACATAACTGCATATAAATGAGTATATATGTAAAATAATAATAAAGTTTATTAATAGCGCTTATCAAAATCAGCTAATTCAAACTTTAATATCATTTTCCTGATTATACTTACATACTTTTACTGAAGTATATTTCCTGTGCAGGACTTTGTCCTGAGTATTTGTACAGCGTGGTTTTAGCACTTTGACACCGCCTACTTAAATGTGTCCAGGAGTATTTTTATAGCTCACCTTTAATGAGGTGTTAGGAGTTGAAATGGTTTTTTTTCTGGCTTTCTCCCAGATATCTGAATGAGTTAAGAACAAGTTTATTAAGTCCTCCGTCACTCTTTCAACCTCAATGTTCTCACATTGATTCTTGGCTGCATTCACAGGTTCCTCGACATTACCGTCTTAACAATCTTCTTCTTGTTCTTCTTCTTCTTCTTCTTCTTCTTCTTCTTATTGTTATGAAATCTAATTTAATCTCATGAAGATTATTTACAACGGACATCCCAGCACTGAACACCACAAGACCAGAAAATAGAGATTACATCCGTATTTATCTAAATCGCTGTCACAAAACGGGAGGTAACAAAATATATGTAGTAAAAATATGTAGATCAAAATTTGCCTTTAAAATCAACAAAAATGTTTGTGTCTACTTTTTAGTGCTCAAGAGGACATAACCCTCTGAAACCTGCGGGATCGACTGACTCTATTGTCTTTCAGAGTCACTAGTAGGTTCAGGTTCAGGGCTAGAGTGAACCTACAGGTATCACATGAAGACAGGAAACCTGAGGAATCCATTGCTACTAACAAATGCAATGCTACCATGTCGGGAAGGAGGTTAAATAACGCTCCAAAGTTGGGCTAAATTTTAGTGAGGAAAAACTGGCATGCCCATTTTCAAAGGGGTCCCTTGACCTCTGACCTCCAGACATGTGAATGAAAATGGGTTTTATGAGTACCCACAAGGTACAAACTTTACAGCCACAAACTAGAGACCTAGAGCATTCAGAGGATGGATGGATCAGACTAGAGACCTAGAGCATTCAGAGGATGGATGGATCAGACTAGAGACCTAGAGCATTCAGATGATGGATGGATCAGACTAGAGACCTAGAGCATTCAGATGATGGATGGATCAGACTAGAGACCTAGAGCATTCAGATGATGGATGGATCAAACTAGAGACCTAGAGCATTCAGAGGATGGATGGATCAGACTAGAGACCTAGAGCATTCAGAGGATGGATGGATCAGACTAGAGACCTAGAGCATTCAGAGGATGGATGGATCAAACTAGAGACCTAGAGCATTCAGAGGATAATGGATCAAACTAGAGACCTAGAGCATTCAGACGATGGATGGATCAAACTAGAGACCTAGAGCATTCAGAGGATGGATGGATCAGACTAGAGACCTAGAGCATTCAGATGATGGATGGATCAGACTAGAGACCTAGAGCATTCAGATGATGGATGGATCAAACTAGAGACCTAGAGCATTCAGAGGATGGATGGATCAGACTAGAGACCTAGAGCATTCAGAGGATGGATGGATCAGACTAGAGACCTAGAGCATTCAGAGGATGGATGGATCAAACTAGAGACCTAGAGCATTCAGAGGATAATGGATCAAACTAGAGACCTAGAGCATTCAGATGATGGATGGATCAAACTAGAGACCTAGAGCATTCAGAGGATGGATGGATCAGATTAGAGACCTAGAGCATTCAGATGATGGATGGATCAGACTAGAGACCTAGAGCATTCAGATGATGGATGGATCAGACTAGAGACCTAGAGCATTCAGATGATGGATGGATCAAACTAGAGACCTAGAGCATTCAGAGGATGGATGGATCAGACTAGAGACCTAGAGCATTCAGAGGATGGATGGATCAGACTAGAGACCTAGAGCATTCAGAGGATGGATGGATCAAACTAGAGACCTAGAGCATTCAGAGGATAATGGATCAAACTAGAGACCTAGAGCATTCAGACGATGGATGGATCAAACTAGAGACCTAGAGCATTCAGAGGATGGATGGATCAGACTAGAGACCTAGAGCATTCAGATGATGGATGGATCAGACTAGAGACCTAGAGCATTCAGATGATGGATGGATCAGACTAGAGACCTAGAGCATTCAGATGATGGATGGATCAAACTAGAGACCTAGAGCATTCAGAGGATGGATGGATCAGACTAGAGACCTAGAGCATTCAGAGGATGGATGGATCAGACTAGAGACCTAGAGCATTCAGATGATGGATGGATCAGACTAGAGACCTAGAGCATTCAGAGGATGGATGGATCAAACTAGAGACCTAGAGCATTCAGAGGATAATGGATCAAACTAGAGACCTAGAGCATTCAGATGATGGATGGATCAAACTAGAGACCTAGAGCATTCAGAGGATGGATGGATCAGACTAGAGACCTAGAGCATTCAAAGGATGGATGGATCAGACTAGAGACCTAGAGCATTCAGAGGATGGATGGATCAGACTAGAGACCTAGAGCATTCAGAGGATGGATGGATCAGACTAGAGACCTAGAGCATTCAGAGGATGGATGGATCAAACTAGAGACCTAGAGCATTCAGAGGATAATGGATCAAACTAGAGACCTAGAGCATTCAGATGATGGATGGATCAAACTAGAGACCTAGAGCATTCAGAGGATGGATGGATCAGACTAGAGACCTAGAGCATTCAGATGATGGATGGATCAGACTAGAGACCTAGAGCATTCAGATGATGGATGGATCAGACTAGAGACCTAGAGCATTCAGATGATGGATGGATCAAACTAGAGACCTAGAGCATTCAGAGGATGGATGGATCAGACTAGAGACCTAGAGCATTCAGATGATGGATGGATCAGACTAGAGATCTAGAGCATTCAGATGATGGATGGATCAGACTAGAGATCTAGAGCATTCAGATGATGGATGGATCAGACTAGAGACCTAGAGCATTCAGATGATGGATGGATCAAACTAGAGACCTAGAGCATTCAGAGGATGGATGGATCAAACTAGAGACCTAGAGCATTCAGAGGATGGATGGCTTTCCTCGCTATAAATGCAAATTCTTGCAGACATCTCCAAAACGTCAAAGGTTTTTGATCCCAAATCACAGCATGTCTTCTTCTCTGGTGTTCCTCAAGGTCTTGGTGTCTTAATGTGGTATTCTGGAGGATTATTGATCATTTTTATTAATTCTCCAGTGGTAAAAAATGGTTAAATTTAGCACCAAATCTGTGGAACAAATGGTATCAACCCCAAAAATTACTGCAACAACTTATGAGACATAATAGAGCATGGAGATGACCATCAGATACTTCTATCATCATGTTCTAAACCCTTATACACTTTTACTATTCATTTTAAATAATTCATGTTTATTTCTGATTTATGACTAGAACAACTTGACACACATCTCAAACTAATCTTCAGGTTCTCAGCTTTCAGATGATGTACTTTTAGCTAACTATTGCACATTCTTATTGGCTGTGCTTCGGCTGGTGGGCGGTGCTTGGTATTTCCTCAACTGGTCTCAACATGGCTGCCGGGTCCATTTCTACCTACTGCAGCTTTAAACCGGCCCGGACAGTAACTAGACATAAAGTTCACATCATGTCGCAGCAGGTTGAATGAAGCTGCAGCTCAAACAGAGAGTAGAAACCAACCAGAGTATTTTTAGAGCTTTAAGTAAAGTCTGATAGGCCTATAATAATAATAATAATAATAATAATAATAATAATAATAATAATAATAATATATAAAAACATTAAGTACAGCTGAGACTGATGAATGTCATTATTTCTGCAGGTATTTGGTGATAAACCTGATGACGGCGCTAAGAGGAAACGTTAAGACGTCACCAAAGTGATGGAGCGGTTAGAGCAGGTATCCACCAATCAGTCATCGGCTCCTCCTGTCTCAGATCAGAGTCCACCTCGGCACCTTGGACGGTAGAATTATGGACAGAAGGAGTGAATCCAGACCGTAGAGTGTAAAGCACTCTCTGGATAAAAGCGCTGTAGAAATGCAGTCCATTTAGAAATCATCCTGAGGGGAGCATGAATGTGTTTACATAATTTCATGGCAATTGAGTCAAGTAAGTTTTATTTATATAACCCAATAATATATAATATAATATATAATATACTTCAAGGGGGTTTATAATCTCTGCAGTAACGGACACCTTCTGTCCTTTACCCTCAATATATATGTGTATATATATATACATATATATATACACATATATATGTATATATATATAGAGAGAGAGAGAGAGCGAGAGAGAGCGAGAGAGAGAGAGAAGTTCGTCCCTCCACCTTAAAGGCAGTGTAAAGGAAATTCAGAGTTTTGTTTCTGAACACATTATAAATGTTGGAAAGTAATGACTGAAAACATGTGAAGACTGTGAACGTTGTATTTCTGGATTGTGGAATTAGACCGTTAAACCGTTTTTGTTTTGTGTTCAGGATCTTTAGGCGGGGCTGAAGCCATGACGCAGTGGAGCCGTCCTTAACATAACTCCACCCGTCTGCACAAACCTGAAGACGGCCGCGAAGCCGCAAGCTTTACAACGCCCCGAGCCTTTTCAAGCCGACCGACCGCCTCGGAGGAAATGCGGCCAGCGGGGGCCAACCAGCGCCGGGGAGACGTCCCGGGAGGGGATCCTTTCACACTGAGCGGCCGTCCCTAAGACGCCGAGTTGAATCCCCTGGATAGACTGCGCTACGGGGGCTGTTACCGGCCTCACACCGTTGTCGGGCTGAGCCTCCATCAGAAAGACCCAGGCCCCCGAGAGACACCGGCAAGCGGTCTTCCGTACGCCACATTTCCCCACTACTGAGGGAATCCTGTCCTGCACCTTCAACCGCTTGTGGGCGTGGTTTCAGCCATGGATGTATTAAGAGAGGTCCATGATTTTGAAAGCTAATTTTATATACTTATATAAAAAAATGTTAATCCTTCAAAAGTGGCTGGGTGGTTAGTAACACATCTTTCTGTGATGTGACAAACCCAGAATGCAGATTTATATCTGCTTTACACAGACTTTAAAGAAGGAGCTTCATTGAGCTGTGAGTGTGACCATAAACAGAGCTCCCTCCATCACGGAGTGGGAGGATGGAGGGACCGGAGACCTCAGACTGCATGAGGCTCAGACAGCAGCGAACACACCCAGAGTGAGTCTGAACCGTCATAACAACAACAACACAGACGGACCTGGAGTGTTGCATCGACACTGTGCGGCAGGCAGATGGCGCTGCAGGCCATCCAGCAGTGATGATGCTGCTGCTGCTGCTGGATCCAGATAATGATGAGAGAGTAGATGAAGGGCCATTAATCCTTAGGAGGCAGTGTTTGCTCATATCTGGGCTTTATGTGGAGTAATCAAACTAACAACCTGCCCTGCAGAGCTCAATGTTGATGTGATGCAGCCTGGAGGTCAAAGGTCAGCGGCATGCAGCATTAACATTAAAACCACTGCTTCATATTGTTCTGTTGAGCTGCACTGTTTAATGTTCTGTTTGTTCTGTTGAGCCATGTGCATCAAGTTTAGGTAAAAAAACTACAACCTCTTTAAGTTTAGGTAATGAAACTACAACCTCTTTAAGTTTAGACAACAAAACTACAACTTCTTTAGGTTTAGACAAAAGAAACCTGTTAAGATTAGGGGAAACATCGTGTTTTGGGGTAAAATAACTACAAACACAAAGACGACTCCACATTGTTGGTTTCACCCTGTCTATACTGCAGCACCTGACTTCCTCTTCTGCTCCTGTCATAATTACTACGGTCACTAGAGGTCGCTGTCGTATTCTTTTATTCCTTCTTTCGGTGATCTACCATGTGAATAGATGATAAAACCTCCTAGTAGGTGTAGTAGGCCCCTACTGACCCACATCTATGGGGCTTATAGCGACTGATGACGCATATTTAATGGCCTGACAACAGTCTAATCGGCTGCGAGAACAGGAACACGATTACGCTGCACAGGTGACAAACACAAGGACGCACACACACACACACACACACACACACGTCTTATTGTCTTCCTCAGGATTGACTGCAGCACCTTCGCTGCTCTGCAGTGAAGTCCCACAATGGGAGTGGTGTTAGATGCATGTGTGTGCGTGTGTGTGTGTGTGTGTGTGTGTGTGTGTGTGTGTGTGCGTGCGGGTGCGTGCACGTGTTTGTGTGTGTGTGTGTGTGTGTGTGTGTGTGTGTGTGTGTGTATCAGGGGGGTGATTCTCTGAAACTGGTTGCCATGGCCACCAAAACAAGGATTCTTGCCTGCATCACTCCTCCCAGCCAGCATGCTTCATTTTCACCCCTCTCTCTCTCTCTCTCTCTCTCTCTCTTCCCTTTTCTTTCTCACACTTCTCATGCAGCATCACACACACACAAACACACACACACGAAGACAGTGCATGCAAACGGACACACCTGTACACACACATACACAAGGGGGGGAATTCCCTGACATTGCAAAAAAAACAAACTACAAAATCTCTTCTTGTTGTTGTTTTTTATTACCTGTAATAATCTACGTAGGTCGTCATGCTGCATCTATGATCTCCTCCAGTGTGTGTGTGTATGTGTGTGTGTGTGTGTGTGTGTGTGTGCGCAGTAAAAGAACATTCCCATCCCCTCTCTCTGTGTAGGAGGGGTTAATCCATCCATCCATCCATCCAGCAGGGGGATTCTTCTTGATGGATGCTGAAATGCAGCAGAGCTTAACCCCCATCTCTGACTGACTGCATCATCCTCTCCACACACACAACAGATGTACCACTCTCATCACCTCTCAGCACTGGTGAGTGTCCCTGTCGATACGGGAGGGAGGGGGGAGGATGGACGAGCATCACAAGCCTCCGTCAGATGGGCTGGAGGCACTTTAGAGCAACAGATAGCAGAGCGAAGAGGAGAGGAAAGGAGGCTCCATCTCTACGACACACTTCTCTCCTCCTCTTCCTCAACACGGGGATCCCACAACTTTGAGGCTCTTCCCTCCTCCTCCTCCTCCTCCTCCTCTTCCTCTTCTTCCTCCTTCTTGCGCACGCTGCGTTTGCTTTGCTCTGCAGCTTTGTCGACTAGAAACGTAGACACACCGCAGGAGGGAGATACCGCACGGACTGCGGAGATGCAGGGATTGCTCCCTGCATCCTCCGCCTCCCGACACCACCACCACCACCGAGGACACACAGGTTTAATGGTCTTTTCGTGTGTACGTGCGCATGCGTGTGTCCGTGCGGTGCACAGATGGAGCCGTGCGCTCCGAGTGTGAGCGCCGCAGACCGAGGCTGCTCCTCCCGGACACCTGCTGCTGCTGCTGCTGCAGCGCCTCGCTGATGGAGAACATGAAAAAAGTCCAAACCTTCGCCAACATGTGACCGTTTTTTTCTCCTCAAGGGAACTACAAAGGGGTGAAGCACCAAAAAGAGAAGGTGTTGTAGGAGTAGGAGTGTGACCTCCCTCCTCCTCTTCCTCCTCCTCCTCCTCCTCCTCTTCTTCAGAGTGAATTCAGGATGGGTCCTGTTTGGCTTCTTCTTCTGCTCCCCTCCCTCCTCAGAGCTCAGGTGACTCCAGACTTCACATCAGGAGTCACGGTGGTGGAGGCCGACAACATCACTGACTCTTTAACAAACAGCACAGGAATCTCTGATGTGCCCTCCTCCCCGTCCGGTTCCCTCAGACCTCCAGAACCTTCTGGGTTCACGGTGACGCCATCAGAAGCTCCCACACAGCAGGAAGATGACTGGTCACCAGCAGAGACCTTCCTGTACACCGGAGACCCCTCCACTCTGGAGGCGGCCCGCTGCACACGGGCGTACAGCCCGCCGGGGCAGACTGGATCCCTGCCCGTCAGCTTCAGCGCCCCCCTCCGGTCCCCTCTGGACGCGCTCGCCAACACGGCCAACTTCCTCAACATGATCTTCCAGGCCAGCGACCTGCGGGAGAGCACCGTGGAAGAGGACATGGAGTGGTACCACGCCCTGGTCCGCGCCCTCCTGGAAGCTGACCTGCTCATCCGGCGGGCCCTGCTCACCTTCGACGCCGACCCGGCGTCCCCGGTGCCGCAGCTGGTGCTCTGCGCCTCCCGCGACCCGACAGCCAAGGTGCAGACCATCATCCTCCAGGACTTATCCAAGGCCTGGGAGAGCCTGCACCCGCCCGCCCCGGCCCCCAACGACAGCTGGTTCACCAGCTTTAAGTTCCCAGAGTTCAACCAGCCGATGGCGGCCCTGTCCAAGCGGGTGCTCCTCAACGACCTCAGCACCTTGGACACGCCCAAGTGGAGGCAGGGCGACAGTTACGTGACCAATCACAGCGGGGTGCGCTGGGCCAGCGCGCCCTTCCTCGACTGCAGGGACAGATTCTTCGTTCCCGACTGGATGCTGACCCTGTCCACGTCCTTCTACGGCCTCAAGCCTGACCTGACGCCAGAGTTCAGGTTAGGGCTCACACAAAACACACACACACACACACACACACACACACACACACACACACACACACACACACACACACACACACACACACACACACACACACACACACACAAATGCCAACTAGTGTTAATATTGTCAGCTATTTATTTATTTAGTCTTGTGTCAAATGTCCTGTTAGTTTTGATCATATTCAGTCGACCTCATCTTCTTTTGTTTGGTCACTGGTTTTAGTTGATTAAAGGTCTGAGTATTTCAGTCTCATCTTAGTCAAAGACTAATGTCACTAGTTTAGTTTTAATCACTGAAAACTGTGGGTCCAGGGGGTCTTTAAGGGGTCTTTAGGGGGTCTTTAGGGGCAGATAGCAGGTCAACAGTAGATGTCACATAGAAGTGGTGAACATCATCTGAAAGCTGAGAACCTGAAAGGTAATTTGAGATGCTGCTCAGCACTGAGGGTCAAGATGTTCTAGTCACAAATCAGAAAAAAACATGAATTAGTTAATCAAAATCAATAGTGAAAGTGTATAATGGTTTAGAACATGATGATAGAAGTATCTGAAGGTCATCTCCATGCTCTATTATGTCTCATAAGTTGTTGTGTTGATACCATTTGTTCCACAGATTTGGTGCTAAATTTAATATTTTTTTACCACTCCAGAATTGATAAAAATGATCAATAATCCTCCAGAATACCACATTAAGACACCAAGACCTTGAGGAACACCAGAGATCAAAAACTTTTGACGTTTTGGAGATTTCTGCAAGAATTGCATTTTTCAGCGATTGGATGGCGAACACTAAAACTGCTCCAAACCCCCTTATTGTCAATCTAGCTAGGAAAGCCATCCATCCTCTGAATGCTCTGGGTCTCTAGTCTGATCCATCCATCCTCTGAATGCTCTAGGTCTCTAGTCTGATCCATCAATCCTCTGAATGCTCTAGGTCTCTAGTTTGATCCATCCATCCTCTGAATGCTCTAGGTCTCTAGTCTGATCCATCCATCCTCTGAATGCTCTAGGTCTCTAGTCTGATCCATCAATCCTCTGAATGCTCTAGGTCTCTAGTTTGATCCATCCATCCTCTGAATGCTCTAGGTCTCTAGTCTGATCCATCCATCCTCTGAATGCTCTAGGTCTCTAGTTTGATCCATCCATCCTCTGAATGCTCTAGGTCTCTAGTTTGATCCATCCATCCTCTGAATGCTCTAGGTCTCTAGTTTGATCCATCATCCTCTGAATGCTCTAGGTCTCTAGTCTGATCCATCCATCCTCTGAATGCTCTAGGTCTCTAGGTTGATCCATCATCCTCTGAATGCTCTAGGTCTCTAGTTTGTGGCTGTAATGTTTCATGAGGCTGTGATTATTATTAGCTTTACAGTGAGACACAATTTATGGACTTCAACACTGTTTAGGGACCCCAGGATGCAGAAATATTCAGATACATCATTTTAGAATAGGAGACAATAACACATTTATACTGCATGTGATTATCATAAAGGGGGCATGTCTGTAAAGGGGAGACTCGTGGGTACCCGTAGAATCCATTTACGTTCACATATCTGGAGGTCAGAGGTCAAGGGATTGACAACATTTAGCCCAACTTTGGAGCGTTATTTAACCTCCTTCCAGACATGGTTGGTACTGATGGATTCATCAGGTTTTCTAGTTTTATATGATATCTGTATCTTCACTCTAGCTCTAAAACTGAATCTACTAGAACCTCTGAAAGACAGTAAAGTCAGTCTGGATCTCGTGGGTGTCTGTGCTCATTGTGTGCTGCCGGTGTGCGTCTATCATTTTTCCTACGGCATTTTTCCTACGGCACCCCGGCACCCCCTGGTGCCGGGGTTCACGCTGGCTGAACTCGAGTAGGTTGGAAAAACAATAGACGCTGCCAGTGTAGTCCTGATGTGGCGAGCGCAGCACATGGAACAGCATCTTTGGAAAAAAAAGGTTTTTGTCAACAAAAATAAATAGAGAGATTTTGATAAAGTATTTATTTTTTTAAACTACATTTTAGTCTCGTCTTTTCCGTCAACAATAGAGCATATTTAATAAAGTCACTGTTAGTGTTTAATGACGTCGGGGCCATCTCGTGATACTCGGTTGGTCTCAAAATGAGCTCTGAAGCCGACAGCAGCAGTATTTCATCTATTGTGACCTTCTCTCCAGCACGCTGTGGAAACGTCTGATTAGCATTTGGAATAAAAGAAGTTGGATAGAATCTGACATTTAAAAGATTTAAATCCATTTAAAGGTTTGTGCAGATGAAAAAAGGAGATTATTCTATTGAGTCTTGATGATGTTTGGAGCCGCTCTGGTTTCTTTACTCTGACATACGTGACCTGACCTCCCTCCTGTGTGTGTGTGTGTGTGTGTGTGTGTGTGTGTGTGTGTGTTTCCGTGTCAGAGGTGTGATTCGTGTGGACGTCAACATTCAGGACATCGACCTGGATCAGTGTGCAACAGGAGATGGCTGGTTTGCTGATACTCACCAGTGCAACCGCACCAGCATGGAGGTAAATGTTGAGCCCTGAAAAAGATGAATATCAGTTAATGAAACTCTGACGCGATGCTTCCTCTCAGAAAGCTTCTTCAGATTTACTTATATAAGTTCTTTCAGTTTACAATGTTTTACATTTATGTGCATTTTCCTTTTATGACTGGGTCACAATATAATGTTCTTCTTTTGCTTAAAGGGACTGTTTGTAACTTTGTAAGCGTATAAATGTACCTGGTCGGGACACATGCGCGCTCGCATACGCGCATTCACGTGTGGCTGCTGTACTCTCTTCCTCTGCCTGCTTGCCTTCACTCAGACAGCGCACGCGTTCTCGCATTTTCGCGTAATCGCTCCACCTCTAGACGTGAACGCGCACACACTCCACACTGCAGAAGAGTTAGTTTAGCTCTGAGAATATCTAGTGAATGTTCAGTGGACGTTTGTGCAGAAATAACTGCTGCAGCTCCTCCAGACCAACAGAGGTTTCCCGAGTCTTGTGAAGTGACGGGACTCTGCAGAGAGAAACGTTATCGTCTCGTTACCGACCGGGTGCCGGTGTCTCCCTGCTCTCTCCGCCCGCAGCCGGAGAGAGCAGGGAGACACGCTGCAGAGCAGGAAAAGCCAACACTAGGATCAGATCTAAATCCTGTTCATGGAGAGAGCTTCGTCTGGTCAGCTAACATTACTGCCAAGCAGCTGAAATATAGAGTGATATTGTGGTTTTAGCTGACGTGTGTCGCCTCACTGTGTTGAGCGATGCTCGTTCAGGTATATTTAGAGCGAGCAAGCGCGAGCCCGACGCTGACTTTCGTTGATTTCACGGCCACAGGTGTCGCTGTTAAGAAGCATTTCTGAAAGTTACAAATAGTCCCTTTAATAATTATATGCTAAAACCTCATCTAATAGTTAAAATCGGGCCCTGAGGCAGAGAAGCGGCTGCTCTTCATCGGAGGTGGAAAACCAGAGCTAATAGAAGACTCTTCTGATCGCCATGGTGACTGATTGTCTCCACAGATGTAACCTGGTAGCTGACGTCATGATTCAGGGAGTTTATTAAGACATTTATTATTATTATCTATTAATCAGCAGACATGGAAATAAAGCGGATAAATGAACTTTGTATTCTTTTCCTGGAAATGTATTTAATAAATTATCAGCTATTAGGAAATAGCGGAATATAATTATTAAATAATGTTTATAATAAAATAATGTTTGATACATTTTGAGGTAAATATTCTAAAGAAATGTCAAATAGGTTACTTTCTAATTATCAACTAATTACCATGAAATTAGCGGACCTGTAAAATGAAGTGTTACCCAGATGGCTTTGAAATGAAGTTCAGTTTACAAGCTTTTCTTCATCACTTTACTTCTTTTTCTATCAAAATATCTACATGAATATGTTGTGTCTCTTTTTTGGTTCGGAGCATTTTAATAATTCCAGTAGGCCATACAGGTTTATAGATGTAACCTGGTAGCTGACGTCATGATTCAGGGAGGCTATTAAGACATTAATTATTAATATCTATTTATCAGCAGACATGGAAATAAAGCAGATCAATGAACTTTGTGTTCTTTTCCTGGAAATGTATTAAATACATTACCAGCTATTGAAGGCTGCTTATTGGGAAATAGTGGAATATAATTATTAAATCATATTTATAATAGATGTAAAATAATAATAATAATAATAATAAAAGTCCAGAGTTAAGATAGCCAAACAAAGTCTTTTTTGATAAATTTTAGGTAAATATTGGTTTAGTTTTGCAGTAATTTTAAAGAAATTTCAAATAGGTTGCTTGCTAATTATTATCTAATTACCATGAAATTCATGGACCTGTAAAATTAAGAGTTACCAACATAGAATATCTGACCAAAAGGAATTAAACTAAAATATCTTATAAAATACAAATTACTTTGAATTTCCTCTATCTTCTTATATTCCTTGTTTCTTGTCTTAAACGATTACTTTACAATTAACACACATCTTACTTATCTTCACTATCAGCTTCACTAGAAACAGTGACATCATGTGGCTTCATGACAGCAGCAGAACTAAACTAGCTGAAAACCGCTTCAATTCACGCTCATAACATGTAAATATAACTTACAACCTCACTCAGCATATTAATAAAACATAGCAGAACAACTTGGCAAACATATGTCAAAGTTCAAGAGTATAAATGCTTATTTTTATTACCTGAAAAGGTGAATATCAGTAATAAACCTCGGCAGCTTCATTCAGAGGCATCATCGATCAGGCATGACTAATCAATCACACAACAGACTCAACAGGTAGATCACAGATAAACTACTGACAGGAACATATCCTGACATTTAAACGTTTTTAAAGCTTTTAAAAGACTTTGTTTTTAACATTTAAACATTTTGAACCTTTCATGAATTTCACAGTTGTTTTTATGACCCATTTAACAATTTTTGCATTTTTTTTATGTCAATACAGCTGCTTTTATTACCCAGAAGTTTATTTATAACTGATCAGCTTTTTAAATAAAGTTCGACCTATCACAGTGTCACATGAACAGCGGCCTTTTTGACCCTGTGACCCGTCCGACCCGACCTCCTCCCTACGCGGCGTTCGTTGCTCTTTATCCTTCCTGGTTCACGATTACGTGGATTACATACAAATTGATTTCCTGCTGACCATCACGAAAAATATGTGAAATTCGTGTCCATGTACACAAATCAATACATTCAATATATACAGTATACGTTCTCTTCTGTGTGTATTGACCCTCTGAGACCCACAACAGACCCGTTCTAGTCTTCTTTAGGGGGGTCCAGGGGGTCTCAGCACTGAGGGTCAAGTTGTTCTGGTCATTAATCAGAAATAAACATTAATTAATGAATAAATTAATTAATAGTGAAAGTGTATCATGGTTTAGAACATGATGATAGTAGTATCTGATGGTCATCTCCATGTTCTATTATGTCTGTTAAGTTGTTGCAGCAATTTCTGGGGTTGAAACCATTTGTTCCACAGATTTGGTGCTAAATTAAACCATTTTTTAACCACTGGAGAATTGATAAAAATGATCAATAATCCCTCCAGAATACCACATTAAGACACCAAGACCTTGAGGAACACCATAGAAGAAGACATGCTGTGATTTGGGATCAAAATCTTTTGACGTTTGGAGATTTCTGCAAGAATTGTATTTTTCGGCGATTGGATGGCGAGCACTAAAACTGCTCAGAAACCCCCTTATTGTCAATGTAGCTAGGAAAGCTGCAGGGTTTTTTGCCTGTCTGTAAAGGGGAGACTCGTGGGTACCCATAGAACCCATTTACATTCACTGATCTGGAGGTCAGATGTCAAGGGACCCCTTTGGAAATGACCATGCTAGTTTTCCTCGCCTGGAGCGTTATTTAACCTCCTCACAGACACGCTAGTCTGACATGGTTGGTACCGATGGATTCATCAGGTTTCCTAGTTTCATATGATACCAGGATCTTCTCTGTAGCTGTAGAACTGAACCTGCTACGGCCTCTGACAGACAGTACCGTCGGGGTCTCGGGGGGTTAAACTCATGTTGGTGACTTTTAGTTACATCACTCAGATTCACTCTTAACTGTTTGTGACCTCTGAAACCGGTTTAAGCTCTTTCTCTCTCTCTGTGCTCATTACTTCCTCTTTTATCCTTCGCTCATGCTTTCACGTATTCACACTCTTCTGTCTGCTCCCCCCCCCCACCACCACCACCACCACCTCCAGCTCCACCCGTCTTTTAGCCGTCCATCTCCCCTGCCGGCCCGTCTGTGCAGACCCAATCCTCTACCTCTCATCTCAGCCGTCTATTTAAAGATGGATGCCCCGGG
>NC_051271.1:960000-1042500 GCF_015220745.1 Sebastes umbrosus
TAAATATAAAATAAATAAAAGATAAATTAAATGCAAAAATATATGCAAATAAAATATATAAATAAAGTAACATAAATATATATAATATATAATAATAATAATAATAAAAATAATAATATAAATAAAAGATAAATGAAATGCAAAAAATATATGCAAATAAAATATATAAATAAAGTAACATAAATATATATAATATATAATAATAATAATATATACAATATATATAAATAAAAGATAAATGAAATGCAAAAATATATGCAAATAAAATATATAAATAAAGTATCATAAATATAAATAGTATATAATAATAATAATAATAATAATAATAATAATAATTATAATAATATATATAAATAAGATAAATGAAATGCAAATAAAATGTATAAATAAAGTAACATAAAAATATGAATAAATAAAAGCTTTAGAGAGAAACACAGTGACAGAGAGGATGAAACTTGCCAAAATCGAATAAATATAAAAAATACAATATAAAATAAATATAAAATAAATAAAAGATAAATGAAATGCAAAAATATATGCAAATAAAATATATAAATAAAGTAACATAAATATATATAATAATAATAATAATAATAATAATAATAATAATAATAATAATAATATAAATAAAAGATAAATGAAATGCTAAAATATATGCAAACAAAATGTATAAATAAAGTAACATAAATTTAAATAGTATATAATAATAATATTAATATATATAAATAAGATAAATGAAATGCAAATAAAATGTATAAATTAAGTAACATAAAAATATAAATAAATAAAAGCTTTAGAGAGAAATACAGTGACAGAGAGGACGAAACCTGCCAAAATCTAATAAATATAAAAAATACAATATAAAATAAATATAAAATAAATAAAAGATAAATGAAATGCCAAAATATATGCAAATAAAATATATAAATAAAGTAACATAAATATAAATTAATTAATTAAAAATATATAAAAATAAATACATAAATAAATAAATAAAAGGGAAAATTAAACAGAAGATAAATAAAGGAGCAAATTAAAACAGAAATATCAATTTATGTCACATTTAATCAATTAATTAATGGCTAAATTTATCTTTTATATTATTTTCCGTACATTTTATGGCATATTTATTTATGCATTCATTCATTTTGGCAGGTTCCGATCTCCGTACAGCCGGAGCAAATGTTCTCATTTTACAGCTAAACTGTGCACTACAAGATGATTCTGAGAACATCTGAGGAGAGAAATATGCATTAACGTAACAGAATATTGATTCATATTGGATCAGCGCTGCCTAGTTTGACCGTTTGGTCGGAGTTGGTGAATGATTGACAGCTGCCTCCGATGAATGAACAGCTAATCGGAACGCTCTCTCTCTCTGAAATGACCTGTGATTAAAGCCTGAAAACAAACAGAGCCATCAGGAGGAGCAGAAGTCTTGAATTACAATATGCTGAAAGGATATTATGGGATTTTTTTCCAATGATGCCAAAAATATACTACTGAAGCTTTAACCACTTGAAAGTCAAGCATATCGTGTCAACGACTTCCCGTTCACCAGTTTCACTGGAAGGCACCAAAAACACAGATACTAAACTCAGTAAACTTTGTCGGGTCCACTCACTCGTATTATTGGCTCATTCAATTTGAGAGATATTTGATTGACCTGAATTTTATTTAATCATCGTTGGGGATAAACAGAGGACCTACTTACCTTGACGTCGTCATCACTGAGGTGGGAAGTTGAGTATTTGGTCGTCTGGCTGCACTCTTTGTGGGCTGCGATAGCGTATTTAGCCAACATTTTATCTTTGGTTATTTGATGCAGATATGAAGCTTTTGGTTATGATGTGTTTTCTATTGGCGAGGTTATGATTTGGGCTGGAAACTGTCAGTCTGATCTGGCAACGTTGCTTTTCTGTTACTCTGATGTCGTTGGATGTGTGTTACTGTAGGTTCCACCATGTCTGAATGCATAATATACTTCAATCTAAAGGTACATTAAATACAAGTACTTGGTTTTAAGACGTACAGATAGTAGATATATTAATAGCAGTAACTAACTGAAACTTCTTTCGACAAAGAACAAGAAAAGAATAATCTTTCTGTTTCTTGCAGTGCGTCCCGACTCCAGGCCGCGGCTTCAGACTGGGTCAGTACTGCTGCCGCTGTAAAGAGGGTTACTACAACCCAGAGATAGACCCCCAAGATCCCCGAGACCCTCAAGACCCTCAAGACCCAGGTGAGTCCAGAACTAACCTCTGCTGCAGAGAGGAGTCATGAACACGAGCTACGGAGAGCTGTTTAAACATTTAATATCTCAGCTTGACTGTCTGAACATTCTGACTAGTCAGAACTCTAATTCTAGATATCTGTAATTACATTTAGACTATCCCTAACTCCAGTTAGAGATATCGAATTAAAGATATGTTGAACTGGAAAATCTAAAATGATATTTTAGATATCTAAAAAGGACAATGTAGATATCTACAACTGAGGGGATTTAAAGAGACTGTTTCTAACTTCTTCCACATATAAATCATTGCTGGTCGGTGTCTCATGCTCTCTCGTGTGTCTCCGCTGTTCAGACTCAGACTCCAACACAAACTACAGTGAAGCACCAAAACCTCTTGGTTGTATCTAGTGAAGCTGTTAAACAGTGTTGGCCGCGGTCGGAGGACGCGGGGGAGACCGTAGCTTTGGTCTCCAGGACCGGAGTCTCTGCTCCTCTGCTCCTCTGCTCCTCTGCCTGCCTTCACTCACACACCACGCTCCTTCTCTCTCTCTCTCTCCACCTCTCACGTGCATGCTGCTCACTCCACACTGCAGAAGAGTTAGTTTAGCTCTGAGAATATCTAGTGAATGTTCAGTGGACGTTTGTGCAGAAATAACTGCTGCAGCTCCTCCAGACCAACAGAGGTTTCCCGTGTCTTGTGAAGTGACGGGGCTCCGCAGAGAGAAACGTTATCGTCTCCGACCAAAACTCCGGCGTCTCCCCCGTTCCCTCCGGCCGCGGTCGGGAGGCTGAGGCAGGAAAAGCCAACACTAGGATCAGCATTGATTCATGGAGAGACCTTGGTCTGGTCAGCTAACATTACTGCCAAGCAGCTGAAATATAGAGTGATATTGTGCTTTTAGCTGACGTGTGTCTCCTCACTGTGTTGAGTGATGCTCCTTCATGTCTATGTAGAGCGAGCACAAGCGCCAGCAACAGGACGCTGACTTTAGTTGACTTAACGGACACAGGTGAAGCTGTTAACAAGACATTTCTGATTCTTACAAAGAGTCCCTTTAAAGATATCTTGACCTGGAATTATGACCTGTCAGAATTAAATTGTAGATATCTGCAATGTGAATTACGGATATCCATAAAGAGAAACCCCATACACATGAATGGCAAAAGTATCGTTTGAATCGTGCTAGTCAGAATGTAATCAGGGATATCTTGAATTAGAGTTGTGATTAGTCAGACTGATGTTGTAGATATCTCTAATGACATACAATCAACCAGTCGGAGGAGCTAGAGGAATGAAAAGGACAGGATAGGACAGGTTCCCATCTACAAATACAGAAATACAGGCAATCGTGTTCACTGGAATCAAACGCTGCTTCTTTGCGGTGGGAGAGAAGTTTTCCTCTTTCCTGAAACACATTAAATGATGCCCGTCCTGGTTCCAGATTATTCTGCTGTATGTGCTGTGTGAGGTTCTGATGGTAGTCACATGTCTTCATGTTGGTTTGTGTAGGTGTCGATGCAGATGGTGGCCCTGTGAACGGGAGTGATGGCAGCGGCGGTGGCGGTGGCGGTGGCGGTGGCGGCGGTGGCAGCGTTACATGTTACCCGAACATGCCCATCTGCCTCCCGTGCTGGCCGGGCTGTAAGAGCTGCCAGGACGGCACCCCCTGCTGGGTGCAGGAGGCCTGGCTCCTCCGGGGCGGCGTGCTGGCTCTGCAGGGCGTCTTCATGCTCCTCATCTTCGTCAGCATGCTGGTGGCCTACAGGCATCGGAGAAACCGGGTGAGTCGGGTTGTTTTGGCTCAGCGGGGCCTCCGTACGTACAAGTGGCGTTGGATGGAGGAGAGCCGCGATACATCACGTCAAAGATGTCTTAAAGTCTGTGTAGATTATCCTCTTTTTATCTCTACATCATTAATCATACCGTCTGTACTTGATGCTGATTATGTGTCCTACGATTTATTGATCAATCTTTCAATCAAAATCATTTGTATTGATCGCAGATGTCACAAGGAGGTTCATTTCTACACTGGTATAGTCCTTTAACTTCTCAAGCAGCACCACGTCTTCTTCTAACTGTCTAACTGGTGTTTTTATCGTCCTCTCAGAGGTCCGTCCTCCTGCTGCTGGAGACCATCTCGTTCTAACTGTCTAACTGGTGTTTTTGTCGTCCTCTCAGAGGTCTGTCCTCCTGCTGCTGGAGTCCGTCTTCTTCTAACTGTCTAACTGGTGTTTTTGTCGTCCCCTCAGAGGATCCGGGCGTCCGGCCTCTTGCTGCTGGAGACCATTTCGTTCTAACTGTCTAACTGGTGTGTTTGTCGTCCTCTCAGAGGTCTGTCCTCCTGCTGCTGGAGTCTGTCTTCTTTTAACTGTCTAACTGGTGTTTTTGCTGGAGACCATCTCGTTCTAACTGTCTAACTGGTGTTTTTGTCGTCCCCTCAGAGGATCCGGGCGTCCGTCCTCCTGCTGCTGGAGACCATCTCGTTCTAACTGTCTAACTGGTGTTTTTATTGTCCCCTCAGAGGATCCGGGTGTCCGTCCTCCTGCTGCTGGAGACCATCTCGTTCTAACTGTCTAACTGGTGTGTTTGTCGTCCTCTCAGAGGTCTGTCCTCCTGCTGCTGGAGTCCGTCTTCTTCTAACTGTCTAACTGGTGTTTTTGCTGGAGACCATCTCGTTCTAACTGTCTAACTGGTGTTTTTATTGTCCCCTCAGAGGATCCGGGCGTCCGTCCTCCTGCTGCTGGAGACCATCTCGTTCTAACTGTCTAACTGGTGTGTTTGTCGTCCTCTCAGAGGTCTGTCCTCCTGCTGCTGGAGACCATCTCGTTCTAACTGTCTAACTGGTGTTTTTATTGTCCCCTCAGAGGATCCGGGCGTCCGTCCTCCTGCTGCTGGAGACCATCTCGTTCTAACTGTCTAACTGGTGTTTTTGTCGTCCTCTCAGAGGTCTGTCCTCCTGCTGCTGGAGACCATCTCGTTCTAACTGTCTAACTGGTGTTTTTGTCGTCCTCTCAGAGGATCCGGGCGTCCGGCCTCCTGCTGCTGGAGACCATCTTGTTCGGCTCTTTGCTCCTCTACTTCCCAGTGAGTGTTTGACTGAACTGACGGCGTCACAGATTAGAGCTCTTTACAGATCACTGCTCAGCACGGCGCCACGGATTATATCATAATGGACCATTTGAGGGAGGGCGGACGGGGGGAGGGCGGGGGTGAACGAGGAGGAGGGGACAGTTTTCATAACGATTATCAATCAATCTTTAGATTCATTTTACCGATCAGAGAGCCATAAAGAGACGTTTTGTGCAGCTGTCTGAATGGATGTGAAGCGTTCCTGCTGAGCTGGTCCTCTACTGCAGGTTATTGATCACTGATTCACTTTAACATGTTAATCTGTGAACATTAGAATATAGATAATGTCCATTTTCATTTAAACACAGCAGTGGTTCAGATCCCTGTGCACAGGCAATGACTTCTCTGGTTAGATTTGAGTAAATGAGAGGAGTTAAAGGAGCAGAGTGAAGCATTCAGGGGGATCTATTGGCAGAAATGGAATATTATATTCGTTATTATGTTTTCATTAGAAGAAAGGTTGTGTTTTGGTTAGCTCACAATGAGTCCTTCATATCTACACAGAGAGCAGGTCCTCTTCACGGAGTCCTCCATGTTTCTACAGTAGCCCAGAACGGACAAACCAGACTCTGGCTCTAGGGTCGAGATGGTTGAGGTTAGGATCAGACGTCAGGCAGCGAGTTTCGCAAGAGTTTTTTGCAGTCCTAGGGTTACCATCTAGACACAACCTGGGCTTTGGGTATCGTCCGGTACCGAGTACCGATCGGATACCAGTGTTAAATTAATCAGCTGTCTGCCTCACTGTGTGGAAGGAAACCTCAGGCTGGACTTGTAATAAATGAAAACATAGATATAAATTTACTGAATTTGTATTTATTATTAAATCGTACACCAGTAACGTGGTAAAAAAACTTCAAAATTAACGGAATTTTAATTTATTCTTAAAATAAAAAATCGTACATCAGCAACTTAATAAACAAATCTTGAAATTTAACATAATTTGTATTTATTATTAAAATAATTAATCGTACATCAGCAACTTGGTAAAAAATCTTAATAACTTTATTTATAAATCTTTATTTATAACTTTATTAAAAAAGTGTAGACGTACATATAGAAATATAGCACATATGATATATTATATATATATACAGTATATATATATATATATATCACTGATATTTAAACTGTAAAAGCCTAAATCCCGTCCAGTGATGTGAGACAGGACAGGAGTGAGGTCTATTTGTTGGTATTTTGGGACGTTTGGAGACATTCAAAGGTAAACTGCAGCCCACATACCTGACTGTAGATGTGAAAGGTCAGAGGTCACTCTCTCATCTCAGCGAGGGGTCGCTGTGGTCGGGCGTCTATTTCATCTACAAACAGATCACCTGCTGGACGGCCGGTTCTGGTTCTGGTTCTGGTTCTGGTTCTGGAGCGCACGAGGAGTAGAGGACCATCGTAGCGCTGAAGAGTTCCTTAACGTTGTTTTAAGAATCAAAGAAAGTGAAGTTGGACACATTTAGAATGTTTACGTTTAAAACCGTGTAACGGTCTAAATATTGCATATTTGTGACATCACAAATGGACAGAAATCCTGACGGCTTGTTTCAAACGCACAGTTTCTGAATCCAGTCTGTGTGTGTATTTCTCCGTATATTGAGTGTTTTGATAGTTTAACAGTATTTATAAACTTAAACCTGCTTTATAATGTTAAAGACATGAAAATCTCACATTTTACATTATGGGACCTTTAAATGTCTGTTCATATAATCAGTAATACGACAGAAACAGCAGCGGTAGCACCACCACTAATAGTAGTAGAAGTAGAAAATGTAGTAGTAATAGGAATCGCACCAGCAGTATTAGCTGTACTACTACTACTACTACTACTAGTATTACTAATACTACTAGTACTGGACAATGGTGGAGGAAGTATTCAGATCCTTTAATTAAGTAAATGTACTAATAGCACACTGTATAATAATGTTACTGTACTGCAGTGATACTAGTGTGGTAGTACTACTGCAGTGATAGCAGTAGTACTAGTGTGGTAGTACTACTGCAGTGATAGCAATAGTACTACTGCAGTGATAGCAGTAGTACTAGTGTGGTAGTATTACTGTTGTGAGACTTACAGGAAGTGTCTGTGTGTCTGCAGGTGTTCATCATGTACTTCAAGCCGAGTACGTTCAGGTGTATTCTGCTCCGCTGGGTCCGGATGCTCGGCTTCTCCATCGTCTACGGGACGGTCACTCTGAAGATGTACAGGTACGTTTAACTGCTTTCATTTTACAGTAAGATCATGTTAGATTAACAATAATTCCTCCAACGTTCAATCAAACAACAAACAAATGAGTTCTTACATTAATAGAAACTGTGTGTAAACATGTTATAAACTCACCGTCTGAATCCTGTTTCAAACTAAACTACTTTTATCTTTTATGTTTAAGTGAGAGACTTTAACCTTTGCAAGAAGAAATCAACATTCTTCTTCGTAGAGATGAAAAGTTCAATTCGTAAGAAATAAAAATACATCTTTGCTGTATTATATATATATACACATATATATACACACACATATATATATATATATATATAATTTGTATTTATTATTAAAATAATAAGTTGTACATCAGCAACTTGGTAATATTTTTTTAAAATTAACATAATTTTTTACCTATTATTAAAATAATAATGATATACACTAACAACTGGGTAAAAATAATCTTTAAAATTAACATAATTTTTATTTATTGTTAAAATAATAAATCTTACATCAGTAACTTGGTAAAAATCTTCAGAATTAACACAATTTTGTATTTATTATTAAAATAATAATAATATACACCAGCAACTTGGTAAAACATCTTTGAAATTTAACATAATTTGTATTATTATTAAAATAATAATAATATACTAACAACTTAAAATTAACAGGAATTACAACTGAAGTGTAAACCTTTTTAATGCAGCAACTAATTGGTCAAAACTTAAACAGGAATTAAATTAAATTCCAGTATATAATGTATATGGTATGTAAACATAGAACTGAATTGAATAGATCAGCCCAAATTTCACCGATATCCGATGCAGCTATCTGATCTGGTATCGGTATCGGTATCGGTGCATCCGTAAATAAAACCTCACCAGAAACATGTTCGTTGTTTCCTACTTCTGGAAAAAGGAACTTTAATGTGAAAACAGAGCCATGAGGAGGAGCAGAAGTCTAGTTTTCTCTCAGAACACTTGAATTACAATATGCTGAAATGTTATTATGGGATGTCTGCTCAATGATGCCAAAATATACTGACTACTGCAGCTTTAAAGGTCCTTAAACCCTTATGTTCTCAGGTATCTACATCCTCTACATAGAGTGAAACAGTGATTCTTGCCTTGCAGGGTGCTGAAGGTGTTCCTCTCGCGCACGGCCCAAAGAGTGCCCTACATGTCCAGCCTCCACTTGCTGAGGATTCTGGGAGTGATGCTGATGACGGTCAGCTGGTTCCTGTGTGCGTGGACGGTGGGCGTCCTGCAGAACCGCGACAGGAACATCCCGGTGTTCGTGACCACCGCCACGTCGGACGGCCAGGGGTTCAACCTGTGTTACCTGGACCGCTGGGACTACATGATGGCCGTGGGTGAGTGGTAGTTCTGATGAAGACCGATATCATCTGAGCTGAGGGATCCTTTCACTCCAACCATTCAGTTATTACATCTTTATTTCAGTAATATATTGAAACGTTAGAATGAATGAACATTTTATAAAAAAACAATCAACTCAACTTGCTCGTATTTCGACCCCAAATTAAGGTCAAGAAATGAAGTCAATATTAACTTTAATGAAACAACATCATCAGCATGGAAGAAACACTTAGGAAAACTTTTGTTTAGTACAATGTGTGTTATATTTGTGTAGTTTTGTCCATCAGTAACTACAGTAGAAGGACAGTCAGGGGCGCAGACCTCCGCCAAGAACGTACCATAAAATATCAGTAATAATCTCTCATTGCTCAGGAACACTGTACACACAACTACGGTAAGTACGGTGGATCAAAGTTGAGTCATGAAACTAGAATAATACGTCAAAGTTGTATGAAACAAGACTCAATACATTCCTCAATGATGTCAACTGTAACTCCGACTAGCTTGGAAGGAAGTTTACACATTATTTAGCAGGATGCACCGATACCGGATTGGATATCGGGCCGATACTGACTCAAATAGCTGGATCGGGTATCGGTGACAATGGATCCGATCTATTCAATTCTATGTTTATATACTATATACATTATATTTTACAATTTTTAAATGTTGACCCCTTTTTTGCTGCATTAAAAAGGTTTACGCCTGAATTGTAATTCCTTTTAATTTAGATTTTTTTTTATGAAGTTATTGGTGTAAGACTTATTATTTTAATAATAAATAAAAATTCTATTAATTTTTAAGATTTTTGTTTTACCAAATTACTGATGTACGATTTATTATTTAAATAATAAATAAGAAGTCTGTTACTTTTGAAGATTTTTTTATAAAATTACTTGTGTACGATTTATTCTTTTAATAATAAATAAAATTTCTGTTAATTTTTAAGATATTTTACAAAATTACTGATGTATGATTTAGTATTTTAATAATAAATAAAAATTAAATTTGTATAAATAAAATAAACATTTGTATTTATTTGTTACATTTTGTTTTATAAAGTTAAGAAAACAATGTTTAAGTCAAACCTGATGTTTCCTGACACATAAAACACAGCGAGGCATACAGCGTATTAATTACACACTGATATCGGATCGGTACGTATCAGCCGATACCCAAAACCCAGGTATCAGTATCGGTATCGGGACTTAAAAAGTGGGATTGGTGCTTCTCTATTATTTAGTATTTCTTCAGTATTAGATTGATAAAAACGTTCTAAACTGCACCTCTCATACCTGAACTTCCTTTGTTCTGCCACAGCGGAGCTTCTGTTCCTGTGTTGGGGCAGCTCGCTGTGGACCGCCGTCAGGCCGGTCCCCTCAGCCTTCCACGAGCCTCGCTACATGGGCATCGCCATCCACAACGAGCTGCTTCTCTCCTCCATGTTTCACCTGTTCAGGTAAATCGTGAGAGTTTCTCTGAACCCAATATGCCCGAGCAGTACCCTCAGCATTGTATTAGTACACTCCACAGTACAAACAGTGCACTGATGTGACGTACAGTAATTGGGTGTTTTCCGTCTCCCTCAGGTTCACCTTTCCCTCTCTCCATCCTGATTGGATGTTGCTGCTCTCCTTCACGCACACCCATGTGACCATCACCGTGACACTCGCCCTGCTCTTCATTCCCAAGGTACTCAGCATTTTCATTCCATAGTGCCAAAGTGAATCAGTTTAGTGGTAGAATAAGAGGTCAAAGCAGACAGTGTATGTTCTGTAGTGGTCCCAGTGATATTTGTTCATAAAGTGCACAGAAGTTAACCCGACCCGCCAGATAGTTCGCTACACAGAACCATCTGAGAAGTCGTCATTGGAAACCGTTAGAAAAAGGACAGGCACTTTCAAAAAACAGGTGATTTAATCAAACTCGGCCAGTCGGATTCGGGAGAAGAGCGAAAATATGTCATCCATCGAGAAAAGCCTTCAGGGCCGTTCTTTGCTTTTCTTTCACTGAAGAAATATTCTCTAGTTCTGATAGAACTGATGCTACTGTAGCATTGTTGTTAAGAACGAAGTCACCTCTCCGTGTCGTCTCATGACACGAAAGAATCCAGCTGCCATGCAACATGGATGTATTAGGAGAACTGGATCCAGCGTTGGAGGCGGGGCTCCGTTCATTCCTATGGGAGTGTCTCAGTGGAGCATGAAGACTAGATGGTTCAAATTCCGACTGGAAAAGTACCCGGATCTTCCGGCGATCTTCCGCATCCCATTGGGCTCATAGAGCAAGCGCAGTAGCGTCCGCTCGGTCACATGACTCGGTCACGGGTCACAGCTGTCACAGCTGTCACAGCTGTCACGCTGTCATCACGGCTTGTTAACTCCGCCTCCCGGCCCTCGCTCCAGCCTCGGTCTGGGTCTCACTCACATGAACGGAGGAAGGGAAATAACTCTGGATTCAGCTATTAGTGCGTTTTAATGATTTAAATCATGATTATTAGAGTGTTCATACTGGGAAGTTGATTCACCTCAAAATAAATGATCCTCTGAGTTACAGATGTCTCTTTCCCAATGTAAGTCTATGGGATAAGTCTTTTTGGGCCCAATGACATGACGTGACGGACACAGAAGTTGTAGTACCACCGTTTGGCCACTACAAAAGTTGGCAGTGCTCTTCCCTGGGGGTTCTAGGTTACACTGAAATAGCATATCATATGACATGGTTAAGCTGCGTTTGAGACAAATAACTGAGGACTGTTTTACGTTAATGAATTCAACAATGTAATCATACTATTTTCAACAATTTGTTGTTCTGGATTAGACATCCAATATTTGTGGTGAAATTCCACCGTGGACTCAAATGTATGTGAATGTACAAGACAACACACAATGTTGTTTTCATATACCAGATGTTTACATATGAATTATACACCTGTGTTTGTGTTCCACAGTTTCTTTACGTGTCTAAGCCGAGGAGAGAGGAGATTGCAGCTGAGGTGTATGAAGACGAAGTGGACCTTCGGCGCTCCGGCTCGTACCTCAACAGCAGTTTTCACTCTGCCTGGAGTGAACACAGCGGAGTGGACCCGGATGACTTTCGGGTAAACTCTTTTGTCCCCTCAGAACGATGTTATCACTTTGCATTGGGACATAATTTACAAAATGTGGGAGAAATTCCAAAGGTCACATTTAAATAAGGAAAATAAATGTCCCTTAATTTCAGTTATGACCACATGTAGACTCACTTAAACAGATCTTAAATGTATTATAATTTAAATCATAAATGAACAGTAAATACAATCAGCGGTAAAATGAACATATGTAGTATAACCTTTCTCCACCCTTTATCCTCATCCTAAACGTTGTTCTTACATGAAAACGTGTCTGTTACCTCTCCTCTGACTTGTTACTCTCCATATCTTTTCCTCTCCTCAACCATTTCCTCAATCCCATCATCGATTCCCTCCCTTCTTCATATGCACCAGGATGAACTGAAGAAGTTATATGCCCAGTTAGAAGTCCACAAGACCAAGAGGATGACCGCAAACAACCCTCATCTGTCAAAGAAGCGAAGTTCTCGTTGTGCATTGGGGAGATCCATTATCAGACGCATTGCGGAGATCCCGGAGAGCATGAGCAGGCAGTGCAGCCGTGACGACCGAGACGGATCCTTCCGCAGTAGAATTAGTGTGAATCAGTCCGAGTCTTTCAGGAGGACCCCAGATACTGTCAGTATCTGTTACAGAAGTTCAATGAAATCACCGTTACCATCACCATCCATGCGCAAGTCCCAAAGTGATCATCACTATGTCAGGGAAAGAGACCCTTCCTTGCGTGACTCCATGTTAAAGGCCAACGCTGTGAAAAGATCTTCCCGGCGATCGGAGACAGATTCTTTGGATTTACCACCAGGGGTCTGCAAGTCAGCCAGTGCCCAAAATCTGTCAATTGATACCAACCTCCTGCATCCTGATCACACGAAACTTGTGAAGTCCTGGAGTCTGACTTCCACTACCGCCCACTCAATGGAGAACATAGCCAAGGTTAACAGAGCCAGCACAGTACTGTCAAGGTCCAGGCAGAGCATTTCCATTAGTGACCAGACCAGGAGTGCTCTCCAGTCAGAGTCATTTGACAAGGCTGAGGTCTGTCCTTGGGAGGTGGATCCAGAACAATCAGGGGACAAGAACCAGAAGCACGTCACTTACGCAAACTCTGACGATGGGGAGGACAAAAGGCCACCATCTCCAAAGACGCTCATCTGTCCCTGGGACCATTTACCACCAGTAGAAAAGATTCCTTCAGAGGATAAGGGAATATGTGAGTCCTCCAAACCACAGGTCTCTGTGTCTGCAAGTGCACCAGGCACTCCAAGACCAAAGGTCACAAAAGATCAACGTGTCTTCTCCTTCCGCACCTCCACCACTAAGTGGCTCTCTGTGAAAACAGTTATGGGGTCCTTTGATGGAGGAAGCAGGTCCAGTAAAGACGGATTTTTAAATACAGAGGATACTGTTTCACAAAAAAGTCAGGAAAGTGCTTCCACAACGCCAAGATCGGGAAGCAGGCGTCCGAGCATGGAAAAGAGGTCACTGCAGAAAAGAAGTATGACAACAGTAGATAAACCATGCCTTGTGAAGCAGAATGCCATCAGACTTTCCTCTGGGGATTCTTCCGATAGAAGCCCAAGAAGGCTCATGATCGTAAAATCTGCTGTCTACCCTTGGGACATGGATGATATGCAAAAAGATGGCACTTATGAAAATGTGTTTTTATCGAGGCAAAACAGCAAACGTGGTAGTATAAGTTCTTGGGAAACTGCCAGCAGCTGTAGAACTCCTTCAACTCACAGAAGAGGTAGTAATCGAATTACGCCAGTCCGCAATATTTCCTCCACAGATGTGTGTCCATGGGATGGAACTGGAACTCCCCCGGAAGTCCCAGGAGAGGGACTAAAGAAGCAGCAGAGCATTAAACCAAATGTCTGCCCTTGGGAATCTCAGGTATCTGAACCATCTAATGTATGTCCATGGGAATCTCAAGAGCAGGCGAATGTGAGGAGAGGAAGTGGTCGTAGTGAGGCGTGTCCTTGGGAACCGCAGGCTATTCCCGTTATTTATTATACCAACACGTCCAGAGATTCACAGGGACAACAGTCTTTGAAACGTCCAGCAAATGTATGTCCCTGGGAGACTGCAGAAAGTCCCCAACCTTCAATAAAGGAAGACAATGAATATGGTAACGTTTGTCCTTGGGATGTTCAGGACAAGGCTGAAGTTGTTTATGAAAACCTAAATCCTTTGGAGACCAAGGGAACGCTGTCGGTGCCTTTTCGACAAGAAGTTATGAAACCTGCCGTCTATCCCGGTGCATCGAAATTAAGTTTAGGTAATGAGCAGCAACACCATGCAAAATCACCTGTCCTGCATTTGGGTGGAGAAGTGACCAAGGCAGCAGAAAATTGTCCATGGGATTTCCCTGATCCCCCTAAAATCATGGGAAACATTTGTCCATGGGAAGAGGGGAACACCGAGCCAGCAAATACAGGCTCAAATATACAAATGACCATCAAGGTAGATATTTGTCCCTGGGAGACTGGACATCAAGACAAACCAGAAGATTCACAAAAGGGTGTCTCGCCTTTGAGAGTTGCTTCCGTCCAGACTGATGGGAAAGACGGCGCAAGAGTAAACCTATGTCCCTGGGAAACTGACCCCCCTGAAAAAACTGCAGCTGCCAAGATGGTGTCACAAGGACCGGAAAGACCGGCAGATGTTTGTCCATGGGATAGTGGTGAACCAGAATCAGGAAAGTCACAGACCCCCAAAACACCAGAGAGTCATGTAAGGCAAGACACAGCTCGTGCAAATGTTTGTCCATGGGATACAGAGGAACCAAAAGTTCTCAAAAAGCAAGATAGCGCTCAGGAAGATGTTTGTCCATGGGAGACAGAAGAACCAAAAGTTCTCAAAAAGCAAGATAGCGCTCAGGAAAGTGTTTGTCCATGGGAGACAGAAGAACCAAAAGTTCTCAAAAAGCAAGATAGCGCTCAGGAAAGTGTTTGTCCATGGGAGACAGAAGAACCAAAAGTTCTCAAAAAGCAAGATAGCGCTCAGGAAAGTGTTTGTCCGTGGGAGACAGAAGAACCAAAAGTTCTCAAAAAGCAGGAGAGTGCTCAGGGAGATGTTTGTCCGTGGGAGACAGAAGAACCCAAAGTTCTCCAAAAGCAAGACAACGCTCGGGAAAATGTTTGTCCGTGGGATACAGAAGAACCCAAAGTTCTCCAAAAGCAAGACAACGCTCGGGAAAATGTTTGTCCGTGGGATACAGAAGAACCCAAAGTTCTCCAAAAGCAAGACAGCGCTCGGGAAAATGTTTGTCCGTGGGATACAGAAGAACCCAAAGTTCTCCAAAAGCAAGATAGTGCTCGAGAAGATGTTTGTCCGTGGGAGACTGAGGAACCAGGAGTTGTCAAAAAGCAAGACAGCACTGGAGGAGACGTTTGTCCCTGGGAATCTAAGGATCCACAAACCTCAACTGAAAGCAAAGTCGATATTCCCAAGAGTTACCAAGATGAAGTCACAGAGAACCAGGGGCCATTCAGTGTAGAAGAGACCCCAGCAGATATCGGCGAAGAGCAGATAGAGGAGTCTAAAGAAAACTTAGCCCTGGGCCGGCGTGATGCTTTGTGTCCGTGGGACATGGTAAGGAGCAGCTCTGGTTCATTCACAGACAATGCCTCGGACGTCTTTACATGGGAGCCTGAGAATATTCCTGAGGAAGACGAAGAGGACGATGCAGAATGTGCTGCTGAGGCTTTTGTATTCCCGTCTGACTTGTGATCTAAATCTAGCCAGCATTTGTTTTAACGTTTGACCCCTTCCGCTCAATCAAGGGGAACGTGAACTCCATAGAACCATTTTGATGGTCAAGGGGAACTTTGTTTTTATCTTCCCCAGCTCCACAGGGAGGTCAGAGTGCAGGGTCCGCTCAGAAACGGCTGCCCTGTTGGAACAAGTACTTGGGCTAATCAAAGACAGAATTTAGGGCTGTGTTATTTCAGGTTGGACTATCCATTTGGGCCCTGCCTCTATCCGATGAAGAAGAAGCCTGCAGTAAAGACTTGAGGAGCTGGACACAATAAGTTGTGCAAACCTGACTGACAATAAGTCTTCTTTTAGCTGACATATCGCATTATGTCCCTCATTAAATCAGCATTGAACTACAGACAGACATTTCTTGGCTGACGGAAGGGCATCTAAGGCATTTAGATTATGTCCCTTTTCTTCCTGCTTCTACCCCCCCCTTTTTAAATTGAAATGTATTTGTGTCTTTGTATGTTTTTAGGTGACAATTTACATATTTGCCATGTACGTACAGTATGTTGGACCCATGGCTGAGGTGAATTTGTTGCAAAATCTGAACGTAACAACTCCATATTACTCGCAATTGCAAATACAGCACAGGACCAACGGATAGAACTCTAAAGCTGGACATACACTGTACGGTGTTAGAAATGTTGTGTCCTTCCTACTCCGACTGATTGTTTATTATGTAAAGCCAAAGCTCCCGATCTGAGTGATCACACTGTATGGTCCGATCGTCCGCCACGACCTGAGTGACCACACTGTACGGTCCGTTCGTCAACCACGACCTGAGTGACCACACTGTACGGTCCGATCGTCAGCCGCGACCTGAGTGAGCACACTGTACGGTCCGATCGTCCGCCACGACCTGAGTGATCACACTATACGGTCCGATCGTCAGCCGCAACCTGAGTGACCACACTGTACGGTCCGATCGTCAGCCACGACCTGAGTGACCACACTGTACGGTCCGTTCGTCAACCACGACCTGAGTGACCACACTGTACGGTCCGATCGTCAGCCGCGACCTGAGTGAGCACACTGTACGGTCCAATCGTCCGCCACGACCTGAGTGATCACACTATACGGTCCGATCGTCAGCCGCAACCTGAGTGACCACACTGTACGGTCCGATCGTCAGCCACGACCTGAGTGATCACACTATACGGTCCGATCGTCAGCCACGACCTGAGTGATCACACTATACGGTCCGATCGTCAGCCGCGACCTGAGTGACCACACTGTACGGTCCGATCGTCAGCCACGACCTGAGTGATCACACTGTACGGTCCGATCGTCAGCCACGACCTGAGTGACCACACTGTACGGTCCGATCGTCAGCCACGACCTGAGTGATCACACTGTACGGTCCGATCGTCAGCCACGACCTGAGTGACCACACTGTACGGTCCGATCGTCAGCCACGACCTGAGTGATCACACTGTACGGCTCAAAATTCGAATTCAAGAAACGGACTAAAATCGTACGGTGTTTGTCCAGCTTAAGCTCAACCAGCATTCACCAGATAAATTCAGTCTAATTTTTTTCTTTTGTGGAAATTTATTCTGGAAGTAGAAGAAGGTGTTAAGTGTAAAGCAGCGGATGTCAAATTACATTTCTATTAAGTTTTAATGATTGATAAAACTATGCATACCTGTTTGCTTAAGTCAGTGGTTCCCAACCTGAGGTCCGGACCCCAAAAGATCGCAGGGGGTGCACCAGGATTTGTATACAAAAGTTTGCTAATTAGTAGGCTAAATTGTGTTTAAACCCAATATTTCTGCGCAGTTGCACATAAAGATCAGGCTCCACTAATATTAGTATTCTATTATTAGTATATTACATATCCAACAACTCCAGAGCACTGTGAAGTCCAGAAGTCAACATTTATTGAAAAAAAAAAAAGATAGATGTGATCATTTCCAAAATTCTGTTTTTATCTAACGAAATGTTGTTTCAATCCAGATTTGTTGGCGTTTAGTCTTTCAAAAATACATTTTGCTCTCACGCTCATTGCACACAAAGAGAGGCAGAGCTGACGAGTTATGATTATATTATTATTATTATTATATTATATTATATTATATTATATTCATTAAAGAAAGTTGATTTATTAAAAAAAAAAACACTGACTAATTTAATACACTGAATCTCTTTACTCAAATTAAGGATTTTGTTTGTGGATTTGTAATTTCTTTTAGGGTGATGACGATTAGCTTTACTTAGATATAAGTAGGGGGGGCTTCAAGGAAATTAGGTTTGGGATCATTGGCTGACTGATTTAATGACTAAACACCAGTGATTATTATCAGTCATAATAACGGGATATTAACGGTCCACCACTTAAAGAAACAATGCCAAATAAATGCATAAATCATCATAAACTCAAGACATACATCCTGTTTAAACACATTATTAGTTGAATAGTTAAGGTTTTGGTCAACTACAAACATTTTTTTGTAAAGGTTCCTTATGCAAATATTGATATTAGTCATTATTGTCATTGCTGGAAAAAGTCTTTGGCACCACAATAATATTCACAAATATTCTTATTCTATATGAGAGATCATTCTGCAGGACTTCACTGATAATATACCAGACAAATCATTATTTAAATTAAATTAGTTTATGGATTAGTCAAAGATATCTTATGACTATTAGATATATTTATTAGGGCTGTCAATAGATAATAACGCAACCCAAATAGCCCAAACTTACGCTACATTTAGAAATTTTTTCCTGTTGTTAATTGATTTCTAATAATAAATATATATTTGCGTAAAGCAGAATATTTGTCCAATCTCTCTCGTTGATAAGAGGAACATTTTGAACAGATAAAATATGTGTGATTCATTTTCAATTCTTTATTTTAATTGATTGACAGCCCTTATGTTTATTATTAGCTTATAAATACTTTACATCAAGAGTGGACTGACATTTTTAATTTCTGACATTAGTGAGCATTATTTTTTAAAGAATACTATTTTAAGAGTTTCAGATGCAGACGATTTCAAACTTTTTAAAAGCAGTATTATGTTTTAAAAGGTTTATTGGTGAATAAAACTTACTGATATTAACAGTTTTCTGTATTTATGTAATGAAGTCAAACGTCTATGCCGGCAATCTGTGAGATCAGGAGTCATTTATTCAGCTCTTAACTCAGCCATCTCATCGTTTAAACACTGCGCCACACTTTGTAGTCGATGGAGTGACCTAGTTCTGTGAGCATTGTTGCATGTTAGCGTGTCTTTTGAATGAGCGTGCTGTAATTTGTTGTCACGTAAAAAATATATATATATATTGTTGTAACACATCCCTTGATTTGCATAGAAAAAACAGACCAAATTTTGTATGTAATATCTTCTATGAAAGATTATTCTGATAAAGAAAACTCCACTGAGATCTACAAATGAGAAGTGACGCAGATGGAACACTTTATTTTTCTATTTCCTGAGGTGGACATGCAGTATATTCATCAAAGAAATAAACAATTACATTTCTGGAGATCTGAACATTTTATGTGTTGAGTTGTTGCAGCAGTGTTGATACCATTTGTTCCACAGATTTGGTGCTAAATTTAACCATTTTTTACCACTGGAGAATTTATAAAAATGATCAATAATCCCTCCAAAATACCACATTAAGACACCAAGACCATGAGGAACACCAGAGAAGAAGACATGCTGTGATTTGGGATCAAAAACTTTTGACATTTGGAGATTTCTGCATTTTTTTGGTGACGGATGGCGAGCACTTGTGTTGTGTTGCTCTGCTCAGAAACCCCCTTATCGTCAATCTAGCTAGGAAAGTTAATGAAAATACAGTGAGGTCAATGAAATGTTTCCTATGAGGACTAACATCATCACACAGGAATCCAGTTGGGCTCATTGGATCCACCAGAGTCTCAGCTTTACAGTGAGACCCAATTTATGTATTCAACACTGTTTAGGGACCACAGGATGCAGAAATATTCAGATACACTATTTCAGAATAGAAGACAATAACACATTTATACTGCAAGTGATTATCATAAAGTGATCATGTCTGTAAAGGGGAGACTCGTGGGTACCCATAGAACCCATTTACATTCACACATCTGGAGGTACATCTTGTTGATACCGATGGTTTTCTAGTGATATCTGTGTCTTCTCTCTGGCCCTAAAACTGAACCTACCAGATCCTCTGAGAGACAGTGAAGTCAGTTGTGATCCTGGGGTCTTTGAAGGTTTAGTTTTAGTCTTAAAACAATATGAAAATGTGTGAAACTAACTTGAGAATCAATCTGTTATCATTATCATTATTATTATTATTTTTCCAGACTGTTGTGTGGTGATTGGTTGCAGGAGAGAGAAGCAGCTTTATTGGCTGCAGGACTCAGTAGTTTGTTCATCCTGAGACTCAGCTGCTGCTTCCAGCGGTTCTCAGACAGACAGGAGCCTCCAGAGGAAGCCTGGTCTCCTGCCTGACTGGACAAACTAACCAGCCACAGACAGAATGTAAACAGCACTCTGGCTCATGACTACTGCTGCTGCTACTGCTGCTGCTGATGTCCTACTGTGGTTTGTAATGTAAAGAGCAGCGCCACCCGGTGGACTACTTGCTCCACTGGACTGCCTCTGGTTTGGGAACTTCATAGTTAAGGGCGTCAAACTCTTGTCCCGGCTTCAGCTCTGGACCAGGAATCATGACAGTCTGGGGGAGAAAGAGGAGCACATCAGCATCATTAGATTTATTCCATATTACTTTTAATACCATATTTTGTAACGAGGGAAATTAACCTTCAGGAGCAAGATGGGAAAACCAGTTTGTAATGTTGGAAAACACTTTACAGTACTTCAACAACACTGAGAAAGAACCATCGTAGTGTGATTGAATTGTCTGTTTTATATCATTGTTTTAAATGAAATACTCCGGACAAAATTCATTTTTCAGTTACAGCCCCAAAACACAACAGCAGCTGTGATTGTAGGAGGACACGAGCCTCCTGGAATCATTCACAGTCTACCAACTGTCTGACTATCTCCTGTTTTAGAGGAAGAAACAGCCTCCACTGCTCCGTCTGTCTGCTGGATCTGAGGCGCTGACTCACAGATTTAAGGTGATTATATTCGTATATGATGCGAGTCAACTTCTATTCCAGTGTGACGTCGTGAAGACTGACGCAGACGCGGAGCACGAACCTCTCCGGTAATCTAACAGAGCTCTGTGCATCATTTTACTGATGCTCGCTGACACACACTTGTTATTGAGGAAACTTATATCATATCAAATAACCCCGAGGCAACAGGTCACCGGATAAAGACATATTCTATAACGTAAGAACAAAACCTAGTGACCCGTTCTTAATATTTTAAATAAAGGAATAAGAGAGCGATACTGGGGAGGCGGGGGGGAGGTGTTCTTTTCTACTATTATTATTATTTCTTCAAACCATGACCGCTACTGACACATTCAGATTTATTATAACATGTATGAGCATTAGATATGTGTGTTTATTATTTATATTAATTTTATTCAATATGTATTATTGTTTTTATATTTGTTAATGTATCAACACATTATGCAGCGAGGAAGAGGACAATAACTTACTGAATAAATATGAAAATGATGGTGAAAAGCTTGTTGACGTGGTCTTTAAAGTGACGTATGGACTGGCCAGGTAATAAAGGGTTTCTTTGACAGTGTGCTTTGGACTTCTGCCTCTTTCTCACTAAACGATAAATGTAGTCAGCCGCTGCAGAACAGAGGGTCACCTTAATAATTGGGTCTTTGGCCGGAGCCCAGGACGGCACTATTTTCCCGTGTAACCTCCATCGGCCGTAGGGGTTCACGAGGTGTCGCTCTATGACCAGGTACTCCAACACGTCCTTCGGCTGCTCCTCGCTGCCCAGCATCAGCCTCCCGAAGCGGTCGTAGACGGCCAGAGCCTGCAGGAGGAAAGTCGGTTCATCCAGTCATCTGAAACTGCTCTGGAATGTGTCTTTACATCACTCTGAAATTAACTGTGTGCAACATACATACAACATATTAACCCTCTGAGACCCACAACAGAGCAGTTCTAGTTTTCTTTAGGGGATCCAGGGGGTCTTTAGGGGGGTCCAGGGTGTCTTTAGGGGGTCTTTAGGGGGTCTTTAGGGGGTTTTTAGGGGGAGACAGCAGGTCAACAGTAGATGTCACATAGAAGTGGTGTACATCATCTGAAAGCTGAGACCTGAAGATTAATCTGAGATGCAGCTCAGCACTGAGGGTTAAGATGTTCTAGTCATTAATCAGAAATAAACATGAATTCATTATTTAATTAAAATAGTTAAAGTGTATAAGGGTTTAGAACATGATGATAGAAGTATCTGATGGTCATCTCCATGCTCTATTATGTCTCATAAGTTGTTGCAGCAGTTGTTGGGTTGATATCATTTGTTCCACAGATTTGGTGCTAACATTAACCATTTTTTACCACTCCAGAATTGATAAAAATGATCAATAATCCCTCCAGAATACCACATTAAGTCACCAAGACCTTGAGGAACACCATAGAAGAAGATATGCTGTGATTTGGGATCAAAAACTTTTGACGTTTGGAGATTTCTGCATGTTTTTGGTGACGGATGGCGAGCACTTCTGTTGTGTGAACTGCTCAGAAACCCCCTTATTGTCAATCTAGCTAGGAAAACCATCCATCCTCTGAATGCTCTAGGTCTCTAGTTTGATCCATCCTTCCTCTGAATGTTCTAGGTCTCTAGTCAGTCCGGATCTCGGGTCTCAGGGAGTTAATGATATTTGAAAAAACAGGAACACACACTTGAAGAATAAACTGCACATGAATAGTTGATACTCATATCACGCCTGGACATCAGCGGAGTCGACTACAGTCCGGTCACGTACGAGTCGTACCTGTTTGGTGTGCATGCGGACCGTCACCTGGCCGTACAGGTTGCCCTTGGTGACCATGTCGGGGCAGCGGGCGTGGACCACTTTGGGCGGCTCCAGTGACTCGACGAACCTCCAACGGATGGTCTTGTACCGGTTTCCTCTCGTCATCTCCTGAACACGGGACAGACGAGTAAAAACTAAACATGAATTGGGGATTTGATGAAAAGTGAATCAGTGAGAAACTTCATCAGCGTTTAGAAGAAGAACTTACAGGATAACACCGCTCAGTCACCAACGAGTGAAGCTTCTCCTTGTTGAACCTGCAAGAACAAACAGCAGGCGTTAATCTGCCTTTTAAAGAGAACCTTTAGGCAAGGCAGCTTTATTTGTAGAGCACATTTCAGCAACAGGGAGATTCAAAGTGCTTTACATAAACATTCAAGAACATTGTGACAAAGTGCAAAAGAACAATAAGACATAATTAAAACAGTTATTAAAACATTAAAGATTAGAAAATAAAAACAAGCTAAAAATAAAAGCTAGGATAGAAGCTAACACACAAGAGTAAAAGCTCTAGTGCAGTATATAAGATCATTATCTGGTTTAATAAAAGGCAGCAGCAAACAGGACAGATTGAAGCTTTGATTATAAAGAAGTGAGAGTTGGAGGTCCTGCAGGTTTCTGGGAGCTTCTTCCAGATGTTTGGTGCATAAAAACTGAACGCTGCTTCTGCATGTTTAGTTGTGACTCTGGGGACGCTAAGCAGACCTGATCCAGAGGACACTAAGCAGACCTGATCCAGAGGACACTAAGCAGACCTGATCCAGAGGACACTAAGCAGACCTGATCCAGAGGACACTGAGCAGACCTGATCCAGATGACCTGAGAGGTCTGGATGGTTCAGAACACAGCAGAAGATCACCAATGTATTTGTGCCCTAAACCATTTAGTGCTTTGTAAACCAGCAGCAGTATTTAGAAATCAGTTCTCTGAGAGACAGGGAGCCAGTTAGAGACCTCAGAACTGGACTGATATGATCCACTTTCTTGGTCTTAGTGAGGATTCTAGCAGCAGCGTTCTGAATCAGCTGCAGCTGTCTGATCGACAGTAAAGACGCCGTTACAGTCAATTTCTAAACATAAAGTTCATATTTGATGAATTGAATCAAATGAATTATAAAAGTTATTGTGTGTACAGGACTGAAGAAATGTGACCTCTATAGTTTATGATATTTTTTGAAAATGTGCTGTTTTTGTACAGAATGAATTTGATATTTGAAAAACAAAATGTTTCTGGATTTAAAAGGGAAATTCGACACGTTTTACGTGGACGTCCAATCAGTGTTGGCGGTGAATGTAGCTGACCTCATTGCTGCTATATTGACCGAGAAAGCTGCTAAATCTATTGTTCTTCCTGTATCCAGCGCCGTCATTTGATGTGACAGCGACGTAGCTGTGAGACACACAAGTTAACTTTCTTACTGTGACAGGGCGTCGTGGGCCTCGACGAAGATCTCCTGAGCTCGCTCTGCAAAATCCTTGGTCGTGAACAGAGAGTCGTGCTCTTTGATTTTACGAATCCTGCAAGAAACGACATTAACATTCAGCTTTCTCACATTTACTGTGAAGTGTTTCATCTGAAGATGATTTGGATCTGACTCAATGAAACAGCTGTAATGAGGAGTTAAGAGAGAGGTGTGCTTGTTCTCAGTGACGCTGCCACACCAAACTCAGTCCTGCAACCAGCAACATCCAGATTATGTTTGACAAGAAAACCATCAGTTCAGGACCAATACGGGGAGTTAGAGAAACAGTCTTACGCTAGCTGGGAGCCGGCGCTCTGTCGAATCTGTTCGGCTCGTTGTTTCAGACCTTCTTTAGACAAAGTGGAGAGACGAGCGTCGCCCTCAGGGGGGATGTAGGGGTCGAAGATTCCCGCTGGTGAAGACATCAGACAGAGATGATCAATCAGTAGGTTCACTCCATCCAGCAGAGATATTACAACAACTAGCATTTATTATAAAATACAATAACAGGAATCCTGGTGTTAACATTTGAGGACAAATGTGCAACTTTATCTCACTACTAATTACTAGGGCTGGAAAGAAAATCGATTATGTATCACTTTTTTTTACGATTTTGAAATTAATTTTTTTTACGCCAGAATCAATATATCTGCTTCATCTGAGTCTCTGTGGAGGTAAGAGGAAGTTACTGCTTTTATTGTGGTAGTCTGAGTAACAGACGTCATATCCGTTCCGTATCCGTCAACCAAAACAAACCTCAGAGAGTCTAAAACGTTGGAGGGTCAGCGTGGATACGACCTGCACCCTCCCATGTTAAATCCAGCGTGGTAAACACTACACATCCAGTAAAGGATGGAAACACTTTGGGTTTCACACATTGACAGGAAAAGCAGAGCTAGACAGAGCAGAGCTAAAGCTGCATGCTAACTCTGTCACGGACAGGTAACGTTATCGCATCGCGGCAACGTGGTGGTCGAGCCGGCCGTCGCTCTCGTCTCCGTGGTCAAATGGGCCGACGCTACAACTGTAGAGGACCCAGATACTGACATGTCTGTTCTCTGCATTGAAACGGCCCCGATGGAGCTGACCATGGATGGATAAAGAGAACGGAGCTGACGGGAGAGCTAGAGACCACCTTGGAGAAGTTACAGGAAGTAGACACGTGGGACTACGTCTGCTTTTCAAAATAAGGTGTTAAAGGGAACTGTAGATACAAAATACATCTATGGAAATAAGAGATATATTTGACTTCAGGACATCTCTGACTACAGACATGCTGAAAATCAAACATTTTTACTCGATTCATTTAGAGATTTTCCAAAGTAAAAGTCCCTAGAAGTTTATGATTCCACTTGTTCCCTTCATGGTCTAGAGGTAAACAAGTTAACAAAAATCACAATAAATCGTATTGAATCGGTACCAAGGTATCGTGATGGTATCGAATTGGGAGATAGGTGAATCGTCCCAGCCCTAATTATTATCATGTTAACTTTAACAGCCCTAAAATATACTAGATTGTTATTAATAAATCAAACAAGCCAAAGTCTTTGCAGTCTAAACATTCAATCATTTTAAACTAGAAGACTCCCACACCAGCTTATCAACAGTATTACCAGTGCAGGCGATGTTGATGGGCCTCTCAAAGTACTGCTGTCTGAAGACGAGGCCTGCCGCTCTGGCCTTGGCCTCCGTGTTCTCCTCCCTCTGCCCCTTCACTCCCACTGCTGGAGGGATGAAGTACCGCTTCTTGGTCCGGACCGGCAGGTAAAGTGGGACGGGATGCCGCAGCACGTCCAGAGACGCCTCAGCATTCTGAGAGAACGTGTTTTAAGACACAACGTTATTCATGCCGAGGGAACTCGTTGTGCAGCAGTTTATAACACAAAGTGAGAAAGACTGCAAATACATAGGATGCAAATAAAACTAAATATATAAACAATAACGATGCAAAAAACTAAATGTGCACAATAACAGAAATGTAAAGAGTTAACGGTAAGTGTCATAAATATAACTGGTTAACCCCCTGTGACCCACAATAGAGACGTTTTAGTCTTCTTTAGGGGGTCCAGGGGGTCTTTAGGGGGTCTTAAGGTGGTCCAGGGGGTCTTTAGGGGGTACAGGGGGTCTTTAGGGGGTCTTAAGGTGGTCCAGGGGGTCTTTAGGGGGTACAGGGGGTCTTTAGGGGGTCCAGGGGGTCTTTAGGGGGTCTTACAGGGGTCCAGGGGGTCTTTAGGGGGTCTTAAGGTGGTCCAGGGGGTCTTTAGGGGGTCCAGGGGGTCTTTAGGGGGTCTTAAGGTGGTCCAGGGGGTCTTCAGGGGGTACAGGGGGTCTTTAGGGGGTCCAGGGGGTCTTTAGGGGGTCTTTAGGGGGTACAGGGGGTCTTTAGGGGGGATAGCAGGTCAACAGTAGATGTGGAAACCTGAAGATTAATTTGAGACACTGCTCAGCACTGAGGGTCAAGTTGTTCTAGTTTGTTACTATCTATCTGTCTGTCTATCTATCTATCTACAGTACCTGTCTGTCTATCTACCTGTCTGTCTGTCACTCTATCTACCTGTCTGTCTGTCTGTCTATCTACCTACCTGTCTATCTGTCTGTCTATCTACCTGTCTGTCTGTCTATCTACCTGTCTGTCTGTCCACCCGTCTGTCTATCTACCTGTCTATCTGTCTGTCTATCTACCTGTCTGTCTGTCTATCTATCTACCTGTCTGTCTGTCTGTCTGTCTGTCTATCTATCTACCTGTCTGTGTGTCTGTCTGTCTGTCTATCTACCTGTCTGTCTGTCTGTCTATCTATCTATCTACCTGTCTGTGTGTCTGTCTGTCTGTCTATCTACCTGTCTGTCTGTCTGTCTGTCTATCTATCTATCTACCTGTCTGTGTGTCTGTCTGTCTGTCTGTCTATCTACCTGTCTGTGTGTCTGTCTGTCTGTCTATCTACCTACCTGTCTGTCTGTCTATCTACATGTCTGTCTGTCTGTCTACCTACCTGTCTGTCTGTCCGTCTGTCTGTCTACCTACCTGTCTGTCTGTCTGTCTGTCTATCTACCTACCTGTCTGTCTGTCTGTCTATCTACCTGTCTGTCTGTCTGTCTGTCTGTCTATCTACCTGTCTGTCTGTCTGTCTATCTACCTGTCTGTCTGTCCACCCGTCTGTCTATCTACCTACCTGTCTATCTGTCTGTCTATCTACCTGTCTGTCTGTCTATCTATCTACCTACCTGTCTGTGTGTCTGTCTGTCTGTCTATCTACCTGTCTGTGTGTCTGTCTGTCTGTCTATCTACATGTCTGTCTGTCTGTCTGTCTGTCTGTCTGTCTATCTACCTGTCTGTCTGTCTGTCTATCTACCTACCTGTCTGTCTGTCTGTCTGTCTGTCTGTCTACCTGTCTGTGTGTCTGTCTGTCTGTCTATCTACATGTCTGTCTGTCTGTCTGTCTGTCTGTCTGTCTGTCTATCTACCTACCTGTCTGTCTGTCTATCTACCTGTCTGTCTGTCACTCTATCTACCTGTCTGTCTGTCTGTCTACCTACCTGTCTGTCTGTCTGTCTATCTACCTACCTGTCTGTCTGTCTACCTACCTGTCTGTCTGTCTGTCTATCTACCTGTCTATCTACCTGTCTGTCTGTCTGTCTATCTACCTACCTGTCTGTCTGTCTGTCTGTCTATCCTACCTACCTGTCTGTCTGTCTGTCTATCTACCTACCTGTCTGTCTGTCTGTCTATCTACCTGTCTGTCTGTCTGTCTACCTACCTGTCTGTCTGTCTGTCTATCTACCTACCTGTCTGTCTGTCTACCTACCTGTCTGTCTGTCTGTCTATCTACCTGTCTATCTACCTGTCTGTCTGTCTGTCTATCTACCTACCTGTCTGTCTGTCTGTCTGTCTACCTACCTACCTGTCTGTCTGTCTGTCTATCTACCTACCTGTCTGTCTACCTGTTTGTCTGTCTGTCTAGTTAGCTAAAGGGCTAGCTTGGCTAAACTAAGCTGTGTGATAACCATTAAAACAGACGAACTGCTGACAGCATGTGTCCTTTCTGTCTCTAACCCAGCAGAGTGTTATTAGATGTCTGTCTCTAACCCAGCAGAGTGTTATTAGATGTCTGCCTCTAACCCAGCAGAGTGTTATTAGATGTCTGTCTCTAACCCAGCAGAGTGTTATTAGATGTCTCAGACCTTCATTCTGCTCCATGTCGCTCTGTGAAGAACCACCAGCGTCCTCCTCAGGGGCACCGCCATCTTCACACCATCTGACTGAAGAACAAACACTTCCGGTTCACTATGTCAAACCAAGGCGGCTTCCGCTTTCAAAATAAAACGAGAAGAAGGGGCCTTGTTTTCTCTGTTCTGTTTGTCAGCTGTGTTTTCTGTCATTGTTAATATTTGTCTGTTTACATTTAGATGTCCATGTCTACTCTTGAACGTTTTTTGTTGTTGTCTGTTTATTTATTTATATGTCGTTAAGGTGGCCAGTATGACAGAGTAGTAGGACCACAGTGACACAAAATAAATGTCTGAGATTTCGAGAAAAGTCATAAATTTACGAGAAAAAAGTCGTAATATTATGAGATTAAAGTCATAAGTTTACAAGAAAAAAGTTGTAATATTATGAGAAGCCTGGCTACATCAGCATCAGAGCTAAAACCAACCGCCTCAGAAACAGCTTCTATCCCCAGGCCATCCGGATGCTGAGCTGAGTCTCACAACTGACCCTGACCCACTACAGCCCTGTCTCTGTCTCTGTCTCTGTCTCTGTCTCTGTCTCTGTCTCTATCCATTCTATCCATTCGTACCTTGGTTACACTGCACTTATTGCACCACACACTTACGGGTGTGCGGGTGGGTGTATATTCTCTGTGTATATTCTCTGTTATTTATTTTATAATTTTCTCATATTTATCGAACAATTTGCTATTGTTGCTGTTATATTTATATGTTTATCAGGATGATTGTATTTAATTCATTATTGTTATTCAATTGATTGAGAGATCGATGGATTGTCTATTATACAAGGCTGAGAGCGTAACAAACAGGAACAAAGAATCTCACTGCCATCTCAATGTGTCTGTCAATAAACTAAACTTGAACTTGAACTAGAATAAGATGTGTAACACACGAGTCTTTGATCCATATGCACACAACACGCGCACGTTCAGCACGTCCGCTGCCACGACGTGATGACGTACGGTTGCAGCCTCCCTCTAGGTGTTTGGCTGTGTGAGTGTCTGCGGGGGGAGAACAGAAGAGCTGAGCGGGTTCCGGTTGATGTTGCTGCTCCTGGGCCGCAGGGTTCCGCTGTCATCCGAACACAGACTCACTACCTGCTGTCCACCCTCACCGTCCAGGCCCGTCCTGCTCAGAACCTCAGAGTCCCGCAGACAGACAGAACCGTGTCCGTTAGTCCAGCCGGTCAGAACACAGGAACCATGCCCGAGAGGAGGCCCTTCGTCCGGCTACCCGCTGACGTCTACCCCGTCAACTACGGACTGAGTCTGAAGCCAGACCTCATCGACTTCACCTTTGAGGGCAAACTGGAGGCGCTGGTGGAGGTGAGAGGATGTGTACCTGCATGGAGGAGATGCTGTTATGTAATGAGACCAGCTAACGGGACCGGGAGAGCTAGCTAGTTAGCTCATTAGCTGCTGGTTGTTAGCCAGCAGCAGCTAACGTTAGCCGTCAGATGCTAACCCAGCTAGCCGTGTGTTGTCGCTGGCTGCAGGAGACTCATGACTGAAGAGAAGAGAAGAGAGACTTTATTGTCATTGAAAACAACGAGAATCAGTTGAGCAGCTGTTGGCAGTGAAAGCAAACATTAAAAGTAAACACATCAAAACATTCAAATCAAAAAGTAGACAGATAAATAGATCAGAAAGTGCAGCTGCCATGATTACAGCTCAGCAGCTACTGGATGTGTCTGTGACCAGCCAGGAGCTAACTGAGGCTAACTAGAGCTAGCTAGAGCTAGCTAGAGCTAACTGAAGCTAACTGAAGCTAACTGAAGCTAGCTAGAGCTAGCTAGAGCTAACTGAAGCTAGCTGAAGCTAACTGAAGCTGACTGGAGCTAACTGAAGCTGACTGGAGCTAACTAGAGCTAGCTAGAGCTAGCTAGAGCTAACTGAAGCTAACAGAAGCTAACAGAAGCTGACTGGAGCTAACTGAAGCTGACTGGAGCTAACTAGAGCTAGCTAGAGCTAACAGAAGCTGACTGGAGCTAACTGAAGCTGACTGGAGCTAGCTAGAGCTAGCTAGAGCTAACTGAAGCTAACAGAAGCTAACAGAAGCTGACTGAAGCTAGCTGGAGCTAGCTGGAGCTAACTGAAGCTGACTGAAGCTAACTGGAGCTGACTGAAGCTAACTGAAGCTAACAGAAGCTAACTGGAGCTGACTGAAGCTAACTGAAGCTGACTGGAGCTAGCTAGAGCTAGCTAGAGCTAACTGAAGCTAGCTGAAGCTAACTGAAGCTGACTGGAGCTAACTGAAGCTGACTGGAGCTAGCTAGAGCTAACTGAAGCTAGCTGAAGCTAACTGAAGCTGACTGGAGCTAACTGAAGCTGACTGGAGCTAGCTAGAGCTAGCTAGAGCTAACTGAAGCTAACAGAAGCTAACAGAAGCTAACAGAAGCTGACTGGAGCTAACTGAAGCTGACTGGAGCTAGCTAGAGCTAGCTAGAGCTAGCTAGAGCTAACTGAAGCTAACTGAAGTTAACAGAAGCTGACTGAAGTTAACAGAAGCTGACTGAAGCTAGCTGGAGCTAACTGAAGCTGACTGAAGCTAACAGAAGCTAACTGGAGCTGACTGAAGCTAACAGAAGCTAACAGAAGCTAACAGAAGCTGACTGAAGCTAACAGAAGCTGACTGGAGCTGACTGGAGCTAACTGAAGCTGACTGGAGCTAACTGAAGCTAGCTGGAGCTAACTGAAGCTAGCTGGAGTTAACTGAAGCTAACAGAAGCTGACTGAAGCTAACTGGAGCTAACTGAAGCTAACAGAAGCTGACTGAAGCTAACTGAAGCTAGCTGGAGCTAACTGAAGCTAACAGAAGCTGACTGGAGCTAACTGGAGCTAACTGAAGTTAACAGAAGCTAATTGAAGCTAGCTGGAGCTAACAGAAGCTAACAGAAGCTGACTGAAGCTAACTGGAGCTAACTGAAGCTAACAGAAGCTGACTGAAGCTAACTGAAGCTAGCTGGAGCTAACTGAAGCTAACAGAAGCTGACTGGAGCTAACTGGAGCTAACTGAAGTTAACAGAAGCTAATTGAAGCTAGCTGGAGCTAACAGAAGCTAACTGGAGCTAACTGAAGCTAGCTGAAGCTGACTGAAGCTAGCTGAAGCTAACATAAGCTAGCTATCACAACAGTCCTGCAGACAGCAGACCTGCACTCTCATGTTAGCTCAGCCATTAGCCTGCAGGCTAACAGGCGCTTAATGTGTTTCTAAGAGCAGTTTGTTGTCTGCCAGCAACGTTAACTCCTCCTTACAGCAACGCACAGCTGTTAATCACTATCGATTAATCTGTTATAGATTACTGAGGTTGGTAAGTAGCCAGCTAGCTGCTAGCGGCTAAGCTAACGACCACTAATGTTTGCTAAATCATGGCAACATCATGTGGCCTCCTCCCACCATCCACCCTCCCACCCCTCACTCTGCTGCTGCTCTGCTGCTGCTCACACTGAGGGAACAACTACTCACATCCTCTACCCAAGTTAAAGTACTACTGCAATACCACACTGTGAAAATACTTCACTATAAGTTAAAGTACTACTGCCATAAAAACTCTAAATGATAAAAATAGAATAATCCACTATATACGTTAGCAAGTGTGTAATAACATACTACATACATTAGTGAAGTATGTAATAACATACTATATACATTAGTGAAGTGTGTAATAACATACTATATACATTAGTGAAGTGTGCAAGATACGTTTGTTCTTAAATAAAAAATAATTGAGGTAGTAGATGTGCAAAATTCAACAAAATATTACAGGACTAAAACAGAATGGAGGGTGGTTGAGACAGAAACTATAAAGCTGATAGTTATATATAGATATATCTATATAGATATATAGATATACATATCTATATATCTATACATATATATATCTATACATACATATATATTATATAAGATCATATGTTTTCATCTTTGTGACCAGCCGATCCAGTTTATTTAGCTTAAGAAGTTGGATCATTTTCTCACCACATAAAGGAACACTTAATACTTCAGTTTATCACAGACATTCAACATCAGGTCATCTGGAGGTCCATGTTCACTGGACGGGAAGGGGAGGAAAAACTGTGATCTGTAAAGTAACTAAAACTGTCAGATAAATATAGTGGAGTAAAAAGTACAATATTTACCTCCGAGATGTGGACTAGAAGTAGAAAGTTGTATCAAATGGAAATACTCAAGTAAAGTACAAGTACTTCAAGTTTGCACATAAGTACAGCACTTGAGTAGATGTACTGAACTCTCCTCCTGACTGTTAAAAATGAAGAATTTGCATGATTTTATATGATGCCTTCAGATGTGGTGGTGTTCACCGTGTTCACCAGCAGAGTCCATCATGTCGTATTCACGACCTCGTCAGTGGAAAGTTTCTGGAAGTTCAGAGTTCGTGAGTTGTGACGTGTTTGTTGACGTTGTCAGAAATGGCGGAGGCCTTGGAAGTTCATTTTTCGGTGCATAATAAGTTAATATTTAGTAATTTTAGTGGTATATTGTTTTTCTTGGTAGTTTTATAATATGTCTGAGGAAAATGATGAAAAAGATGTTTTCACGACTTAACCACTTGAACACCAAGAATATCGTAATACACAACTTCCCATGTTGTAAACACCAGTTTGATTTGAAGGCACCAGTAGTATTCTCAGAGCAGCTCTGGTCAAAAGTTAAACCATTCTTGTAAATTTGAGGAATGCACACTGCGTTTGCTAACGTTGGTCAGCTGTCAGTTGACTTACTGAAATAGGTAATCGGTTAGTGAATCATTTGGGTGTAGCTACTAAGTAACCAGCACATAAAACAAACATACCAGCTCACTTTGCATTTATTTCACAGATAAAATCTGTGCTTGCCGTTTGTAAATGCTCCATTGTGCACGGACACCTGTCAGCCTGGTGTCCTCTAACACCTGAGGCTGGTTGTAAACACGCACTCAACACACTTTATCAGAGCAATCAAGACAGACCACTACACTACATATTTATGCTCTAAATGTGTACATCTGCTAACATTAGTTGTTCTTTGTGTATATGACACCCTTCACTAATGGGATATAAACTGCTTCACTATCAAAAACAGATAATATTAATAGTGGTTTATTCAATTTGATTAGATAACACTAGCCCCAATGAACATGAGTAACATTTTAAATACAAAGCAAACAGCTGGAAAATGAATAAAATAAGGTTTTGCCTGACCAATAGTCAAACAAAGAAGAGCAGTAAATCCTTACATCTGAAAAGCTGACATTGGAGAATAACTTAAAACGAGTACTTATCAAAACTGTTGACAAGTATTTTTCTGTCGATCGATTCATTGTTTCAGCACTAAACCATTGAAAGATGTCAGTGGATGTTTTTGAGAAGGTTAGCTAAATTTGTGAAATATCACAGCAAACAAAGGCATAGATAAAGAATTGTTTTTCTTATCAGTGCCAAGACTCTTCAAGCAGGACATATTCAAAGTAGGGCTGTCAAAGTTAACGCAATATTGTTTTAACGTCACTCATTTCTTAAATGCATTAGCGCAACTTGTAGCGGGCTCAGTTTTAAAGCTAGAGTGAAGATACTGATATCATATGAAACTATAAAACCTGATGGATCCATCGGTACCAACCATGTCATACTAGCTGTTCATGAAGGAGGTTAAATAACGCTCCAAACTTACGCTACATTTTGGCGAGGAAAAACTGTCATGTCCATTTTCAAAGGGGTCCCTTGACCTCTGACCTCCAGATCAGTGAATGTAAATGGGTTCTATGGGTACCCACGAGTCTCCCCTTTACAGACATGCCCACTTTATGATCATCACATGCAGTTTGGGGCAAGTCATAGTCAAGTCAGCACACTGACACACTGACAGCTGTTGTTGCCTGTTGGGCTGCAGTTTGCCATGTTGGAGCATATTGTTGGAGCATATTGTTTTATGTTAAATGCATTACCTGTGAGGGTTTCTGGATCAATATCTGTTATTGATTTGTGTTGTTCATTGATTTACAATAATAAATATATACATGCATTTACATAAAGCAGCATATTTGTCCACTCCCATGTTGATAAGAGGATTGAATACTTGACAAATCTCCCTTTAAGGTTCATTTAGAACAGATACAAAATGTAAGATTAATGGCGATTAGATATACACCTACTTTTAAACATTATGAAAGTGTGATAAATTCAAGATTAATCACAATTAACTGTGTGTTAATCATTTTAATGCAAATCCTCATTTCAGGAAGTCTTAAAGTTGAGTCCTCCTGAAAGTTTGTTTTAATCCTGTGTTTGCTATGAACAGAAGATTGTGGACCACAGTTTGGTTTAGTAACACCCTGTTTACCTGCAGTTTGTACAAAGCCTGGCTAAAACACAATAGACCGGAAGAAACTCAAGCAGCGTGGCATTTTGCCATGTGCCTGGCGGGTTTCATAATTACTGCCTCTCGGCCGCTTTGTCGGCCTCCAAGTATCTCAAACAGCAGCAGCAGCAGCGTCCAGCCGGCAGCGCCACAAACCGTGAATGTCACTATTACTGCCCTTTCTGGAAACTGCGTGGCGTCCAAGTGTGCCACTGTGTTTCCCTCAATAAGTTGGGCAGTCACAGCCGCTGCTTTCACATCAGCAGTCAGAAGCTTCATAGTCTTTCCTCCTTTCTTTGTTTTCATCACTTCCTTTCTTTTGTCATCACACCCCAACTGGTTCTTTATCTGGGACCAGTTTTGCTCTTCAGCCTCTGTAGTTTTAACCACGTACACGCCATTTGGACACTTCAGCCCGTTGCGGCGATTCGTCAACTTGGGTGCCATATTGGACCTGACCAGACTGGCCTGTAACCCTCTACTAGTGAATGGGGGAGCTGCAGTTTCTCTGGATAAAAAGCACTATAACGTCTACATTTCTCAACCGGTTTTAACCAGTCGTTATTATATTAAAGGGTTTATGATCTACGAGGAGGAACGTTAAGTTAATGGTACTCCTCCACTAGTAGAGGGTTACAGACCAGTCTGGCCAGGTCCAATATGGCGCCCACGTTGACGTACGATCCAGGAGTCAATGTGGCGCCTATGTATATATGTCTATGTATATATGTCTATGTATACAGTATGTCTATGGGTTTAGCTCACAGTATGTGGGTTTATTCCTGTCTCAGCTATCTGGTGTTCAGTCTGGATATACCGTCAGAACTGCCTTCGATCAGTCAAAACAAAATTCTGTCTTCTTCTCTGATAGTTTCATTGGATCTTTACATTTTGTTTAAACTTCATCTTTCCCAAACAGATTGGGATTTAAAAATGATGGTACCTCAGAGATGTGAGATATTCTGTTTTATGTCAATATTTACAGGTTACACAAGCCACGAATCAGATTGTGATGAACTGTGCTGACATTGACATCATCACAGCTTCCTTTGTACCGCAGGGAGGAGAAGGTGAGGCTCAGCGTCTTTCCTCTCTTTTAGTCTTTATTAATGACATTGTCACAAATGAAAATGTATCTTAGTTTTTGGATTACACATGATTTTCAGTTCCTGTAATATGAAGAGGGAATATTGCATACTCATGGTCTTTTTTCTTCCTCTCTTCTTAGAAATTAATGCCACAGGATTCAACTATCAGAATGAAGATGAGAAAGTCACCCTGTCATTTCCTAGCGCTTTACAGAAAGGTAAGAAAGGACTCCGCTGGTCTCTGCTGCAGGTTCTCAAAGCTTCTGAAACATTATTCTGTCATTAATGCTGTTAATCCCCCCCCCCCAGGCTCCGGCACGTTGAAGATAGACTTTGTCGGGGAGCTGAACGACAAAATGAAGGGATTCTATAGAAGTAAATATTCATCCGCTGCTGGAGAAGTCCGCTACGCTGCAGTCACACAGTTTGAGGTAAGCGGATGGCCGGGGGGGGGGGAATGGGATGTTTTCTTTTTGAGGGTGTTGCTTCACCCTCTACTCGCCTGTGTTGCAACACAGGAGGGCGTGACGGTCATGTGATGTGTCATAAAGATGAGGCAATATCTCAGATTGCTTTCTATTTATGCTTTGAAGATGCTGCTGTGTGTTGACGTGTTTAAACCAGGTCAGTGTAGTCTGGACTCTGACCTGGGGGGGGCTTCCATCAGAACCTGCCGGGTATCCACCGGCTGTGTACGTGCACATTGTTCAACGTTGCTATGACGATATGACTTAATATTGAAGTGTGCATATTAGCTATACATATTTATATATTTTAAATACTACAGACTACACAGCCTACTGCCAGCTTTACTTTCAGTCTTGTGTAGCCGAGGGTTACGCTGCTCCTATACTTTATGAAGATAATAAATGAATAACGCGGAGGATTCATAGTCGGCAGCCTCGTTAATAACAGCGTGTTACCGCTTCACTGCTTCCGTTCCTCCCTTCATAATAAACTCCCCGGACACAGACACAGAACACTGCTAACTAAAGGGAACTAAAGTCATTCACAACTCAACTAAATAACTAACACGTGTTTACAGTTAGCTGTTAGCCGCCGAGCTAACGCGCTGTGCTTGTGTAAACATAGCGGCGACGGATGAGAGACAGCAGACCGATCATCGAAACGTTGCTTTCCTCCATGTTTAACAGTTTCATCATGTGTATGCTTGTTGAACAGGTGTAATAACGTATCCTGGTTTTACACTTTCATAGTTTTATTGCACTTACTGACAATAACAGGCGCAGCTGACATTAACTCGTCTCCCCCGCGGCCTCTCTGATCAGCTGTTCACTGACTCCTCTGTGTGTTGATGTGTGTAGAGCTCCGACACAGAGCAGGAAGAGGCTGCAGCGTGATGATAAATACTACAGTCTTTAACCCCGTTTAATAACCGGTTTCAGTAACCATCCATAAATAAAATGATTTATCTTTATTCAGCGCGTTTCAGACAACCTTTTGCGATGTGTTTATCGCGCATGTTCATATCGCGATGACGATGAAAATCCGATTTATGGGTCAGGCCTAGGCTGCACTACTACCGAAAATTAATCGCGATCACGATTTTGGCTTCCCGCAATTAATTTAACATGATCGACTGCGATATTGTCGTTTAAAATGTTCCGCTCATAGAAAACTGCATAAATGAAGCGCTTCCTAAACTAACAGCTGGGGATGAACCGTCAATCAGCCGCCGATGGAAGCCGGCCGCTGATCAGCCGTCTCGTATATCCGAAACATGAATAAATCCAGTTGTTTGAAGGAGATGTTTTCACAGCGATATAAAATGTTTCACTTCCTAACACTAGCTCTAAACAGATTATAATACAGGCCAAGATTTGTTTTAATCAAAGCAAATATTTAAATAACAAAACAATCTTATATTTCCTAATTGAGAGTTTTTATGCAAATAACCACTATAGATAATACAATAACCAAGTAAAAGGAGAACATTGAGAGTTTTTGACGGTTGCACGACATGGAAGTGAAAGCAGCGCTCTGTTTATTAAAATGTGAAATTACATTAAAACTATTTTCAAATCTATGAATAATCGTAATAAATGATCTAATCATCGAACAAAAAAATCGTGATTATCATTTTGGACATAATCGTGCTGCCTTAACCCCAGTGTGCGCCAACGGGAGGATGAAGTTATGACAGAGGGTCACGTGCATGTTCACTAATATGTATGTCTTGGTGAGAGAATGGGTGAGTTCAAAAGTGAAACTAAAACCAAAACAATTGTAGTTAATTACTCATTTGAGAGAATCCAGATGGAGCTCTCAGCAGCTCTCAGGTCACAGCTTCACACACACAAACATCATGTATTGAACTGTTTAACAGACTGGTTACGCCTCATACCGATGAGCTACTGTATATTATTGTTGGAGCAAGGTAGTTGCTGAATGGTTTAGTTTTCAGAACACATTCAGACTGAGGGGTTGGGCTGTCCGCCAACCGTATGTTTCATTAATCTGAGAAATGTTTTTGGCAGAATGAAATACTTGTCAAATCAAAAGTGCTGCTCACACAGCAGAATGACCCTGACAGGACAAATATAAGTGAAAATAGCAGAAGTCTTTAGGTTGACATGTAATGTGAAAGCTGTTGAACCCATAACCATCAAAAAAATAGGTCTTATAGTATGTATAAAACACAACAGTCAGTCTATAAATGAGGTGGTTACTTCCCCTTTCTGGCTCTATATATCCACTTTATTTGTTTATCATATTCACAACAACTACAGAGAAGCAGAGTTGGATCTCAGACTCCCTCCATCAGTGCTCATTAAATATGTATAAAAAGAAAAAAACACGCAAGAACAAAATGAGAATCTAAGACATAAAATAGTGCAGAAGTTAAAATATAGGGATGAAATATAATGTATTTAAAATATAAAATAATATATTTTATTTGTGGTGACAGTGAGTAAATGTGAATGTCGTGTTTTTATAATTTCTAAATAAATGTTTTAACGCCAGAATCGATATATTTGCTTCATCTGAGTCTATGTGGAGGTAGAAGGAAGTTACAGCTTTTATTGTGGTAGTCTGACGTCATATCCGTTCCGTATCCGTCATCCAAAACAAACCTCAAAGTCTAAACCGTTGGAGGGTCGTCGTGGATACGACCTGCACCCCCACATGTTAAATCCAGCGTGGTAAACACTACACATCCAGTAAAGGATGGAAACACTTTGGGTTTCTCAAATGAAGCAGATTTATCGATTCTAGCATTAAAAAAGAAACAGATTTCAGAATTGAACTGCTGTCCTCCTCAGGTGGATCTGAAGTTCTGAACCTGGTTTGGACCCGTCTGTATCTGAACGCTCTGGGTCTCATCAGTTTGTGTCCTCTCTCTCTCTCCTCCAGGCCACGGACGCTCGCAGAGCTTTCCCCTGTTGGGATGAGCCAGCTATCAAAGCCACCTTTGACATCGCTCTGATAGTTCCCAAGGACCGAGTCGCCTTGTCAAATATGGTACGTGTCATGTGTCCCCCCCCACCCCCCTCCCTCTCTGAGGAACTCCAGAGCCCCGACGGCCTGACTCACTTTCTGCTGCCAACTTTCTGTTATGTGTGTTTGTGTGTTTCCCCTCTTTCTCTTCCCTCTTTTCTTTCTCTTCCCTCTCTTCTTTCTCTTTCTTTTCCCTCTTCCCTCTCTTCCCTCTCTTTTCTCTTGGTAGCTTACATAACAGCATAACAACATAACAGAGGGCAGACAGTCGCTGCATATTTTACCTATGGCTGATGTCGTGTTTAACCACGCGTGAAATGAAACTACTGTACATGTACTATGCAGGTTTTTATCATTGTCTTCTCATACAATACTAGTAGTACAACCTCATACTATACTAGTAGTACAACATCATACTGTACTTGTAGTACAACCTCATACTATACTAGTGCATCAGAAAACCTCATCTGGCTCAGATTACTCCCACCACCACCACCACCCCTCCAGGCTAACGCCGCTCATCCCGGTGGTGACGATGAAGCTAAATTTGGGTCTTTTCTGATGACTGACCGAATATGAATGAGTGTGTTTTGATGTCCAATCCTGTTGTCAGTGTCAGGACGACAACAACATCTCATTATGGAAGACACATTACCAAATATTACAGACCAATAACCCTGGATAAAGACCGATTACAGAGCGTCATGCACGGGGCTGAAGTGATTTTGGCCCTGCACAGATTGATGCCGGTCCAGCCCTTGACCTTTTGTGTCCACATACCTGCTGAATTTATTTTCCCAGCAAGTCTACTGTGACCTTTTTAAAGTCCAGTGTAAAACAATAGTGCATGGAGCTGGACTGTGTACAGAATGCTGCTGCTCAGTGGACACTGTGTGGTAACATGAGGATTCACACGTTGGTACAGATGATCTACTACTACTGAGAGAACTAGTGGACATTAATGTCAACATTGAGCCAAACTAACAGTCAATGTATCTCCTAACAGTATTGTGTGTGAATCAAAGCCTGATATATCTTCTTCCTCTGGGCCATAGAGCTGTCCAAAAGCTATTAACCCTCTGAGACCCACAATAGAGCCGTTCTAGTCTTCTTTAGGGGGTCCAGGGGGTCTTTAGGGACAGAACTCAATGCAAAGTTCTGAACATTCTATCAGATACAAACTGCACAAAGTTTATTCTGATAAGGAATGTTGTTGTTATTGTTGTTGTTCGTCATGTAATATATTATTGTAAAGCTCTTTTTGTGCTCTTCATGCTGGAACTATCCACGTGCACATCAGAACAATATGAAGTTAGTTATAAAGGCATTTTGCAGTGCCATTCAGAATTTGCCCCGTTGCAGCATTAGAGGTCAAAGGTCAAATTCTCTTGACCTCAGTGTCATGACAATGTGACCGATGGATAGATTACAGTTTTAAGCTTTACAACGATATATGACTTCATGATAGTGTGTGTTTGTTTCCCTCTTTAATTCTGGATCTTTGTGTAAAATGATGAAAAAAAGATGGAAACATTTGAATGATGGAGGGATGAAAAAAGGAGTGACGGCACATAGAAAGCTACCATTGATGCAATTCTATCATTCATTTTCCAACACTAGGGACATAGACCTTTATATTTTTTTTTTTTAAATCACCATGTGACTTAGTCCCTCCAAAGTGTCCCGACCACCCCCCCGCTCATGGAGTATTAGAAGTGGTGAACATCATCTGAAAGCTGGAACCTGGAGGTTTATCTGAGGTCGCTGCTCGGCACTGAGGGTCAAGTTCTTCTAGTTATTAATCAGTAATAAACATGAATGGACATGAGCGGTTGTGCGGCGGTGTGGAGTGTCACTAACGGCCCATTGACTGCACGCCGATTAACGTATTTTGTTCCCTCATGATTGGGTTGTACAGCTCGGTTATGTGATTGGCCACCGCAGCGTGACGTCGGGCTGCGTTTCTCTGAAACTAGGGATGTGACGGTGAAGAAATTTTCCCTCCGGTTAATAAACTTGTGACGACACCGGTGTTACCAATTACTCCGGACAGTTTACAAGAAAAGAAGACGCTCAATATGTGTAGCGCTCTGACTCTGATCTTTACCGTCGGGCGGCGGTGTGTCTAGTCTCTTCAGTAGAGCTTTCACTGCGAGGCCGCAGGTTTCTACCTTGAGCCGCTCCGCAGCACACACCGGCTGTGACCGCTCTGTCCTCCTCGTGGCGATTGCCTCATTAATGTTATGGTTCCCTTATAGCCTCGGGCAGCCCAAACACCCCCCCCCTGTTCTAAATGAATGAGAGGACTTCCTTTTTCACCGTCCCGCTGGATCTGGTGTGAATGCAGCCTGACACATTGTTGGTTTTGGCCCTTTCATGAGAGAAATGTACCTTTTGAATTTGATGATTCCAGATGTCTAATGATTGTGGTGACCTGCTGATCGTTGTTCTCGCACCACCACTGGGTCATTTTCATTTGTACAAAAGAAACATGAGAAGCTGCTGGGAACAATGTCATTGATATTGTCTAAATAGATTCATGCTCTGCAGAGGATGAATCACTGTGACCTTAATGACCTTAATGACCTCTAGCATCACATCCAGACAGACTTGACAGTTTTATTCCCGCCAGCTCTTGAAATGGTGAAATAATCTGTACATCGTTTGTTCTACCAGACATACCACTCACGATGTTTTAATAAATATTTCAGCCTTTAGCAGCTGCCGGCGGGGCTTTAGACTTTTAGTCTGTTTGCATTATTTAATCTCATTCTTTGCCCGAAAGAGAACAATATAAAGCAATCAGAAGCTTTTCCTGCTGCTATAAAAAGTCCTGTTTTTTTATATTTAGTTGTCAGTAATCTGTTTCTCCCTTTTCTCCAGAATGTCATCGATCGAAAGCCATATCCGGAGGATGAAAACCTGGTGGAAGTGAAGTTTGCCACCACGCCCATCATGTCTACGTACCTCGTAGCTTTTGTGATCGGTGAATACGACTTCGTGGAGAGCCAATCGTCAGACGGTATAACGGTGCGCGTCTACACGCCCGTCGGGAAGTCGGAACAAGGGAAATTTGCGCTGGAGGTGAGAAGCAAGAGAATATTTCCAGACAGTGGTTTCACTTGATGGTTTCACCTTTTTAAGAGTTCTACCAACACGACTGGAGATGTAGAGAAATACACGGCGGACATATTTACCAGCGTGTGATGGTAGATTCCCTCCTGAAGAGTTGAGCCTGTGTGATCCTTCGTGTCTCCTTTAGAAGAGCACACTGTCTTTAGATTAGATTACATTCTGTTTTTGTTTCCTGCAGGTTGCGACTAAGACCTTACCTTTCTACAAAGACTACTTCAGTGTTCCTTATCCGTTGCCTAAAATCGATCTCATAGCTATCGCTGATTTTGCTGCTGGTGAGTAGTCGTCAGTTCTTCGTTCAGTCATTTGAGACGTTTCCACTGAACATGTTGAAATTGGTTCTGCTTCCTCCCTCTCAGGTGCCATGGAGAACTGGGGCCTTGTTACCTACAGGTGAGCTTCAGCTGCTCTTTAAAACATCATCAACACTTTGAATTAAAAGTTGAGTTGAACTGAAAGTTTTCAGGAGTTCTGAAGTGATACACTAATAATAATGAATAATCATGTAATACCGGCTTATTGACAATAAAGTCAAATGTGTCATTAGACCCAGAATGTCATCTGTAGATGAAGATAGTTAAGATATTAATCTTTGATGGAGTAATACAACTATTTGAGTGCCTGTTTGACAGCAGTCTTTCTAACTGCAGTAGAGCTAAAGATCAGCTGAGTCATCGATTAGTCGACAGAAAGCTAACGGACAACAATTCTGATAAATTATTAATTGTTTAAGTTAACATCCCAAAGCTCAAAGATGAGTTTTCTGTTTTTATATCATAGTAAATTTTATATTTGGGTCTGTTCAGCGTCGACCTTCAGCGTCGACCTTCGGCGTCGACCTTTAGCCCGTCTCTGTGTTCACCTCCTCTCTCTCTCTTGTTGTTGTTGTTGTTGTTGTTGTTTTCAGGGAGACGGCACTGCTAATCGACCCCAAGAACTCCTGTTCGTCCTCCAGGCAGTGGGTGGCGCTGGTGGTCGGACACGAACTCGCCCACCAGTGGTTCGGAAACTTGGTCACCATGGTAACCAGCCACAATCCTCCATCAGCTCTTTGTAACTGAAAATAATTCCAGACATCTTTTATAATAACCATCATTTATAAACAGTAAATGAATAGTTACTTAGACTTAGTTAATAGTTATTTTACTGTTAATAAACAATGAAATGATAATTAATAATGTTTACTAATAAAATAAATGTAATAATTAGTTTATAAATGATATATTGTATCATAGCTGAGGAGACGATTACGTTAGTAAACTATTTATTATCAGTTTATTGCTGCACACATTACAACATTTAATTCACTATATTAAGTATTTGTTAATGATTACCAAATTATTTGCTAAACTTTTAAGAAATCATTTGTAAAACATCTTTAAACATAGACAGATGGACCAGAAACCAATTATTAACCATTGATAAACTATTAAATATCTATCTAAATATTGTTTATAGATGCTTTATAAAGTATTTATTAACCATTTAACACATTCTTATAATCCTCAGTTACAACTTTATAATCCAAATAGTGTTTATAGACGGTTTATAAACCGGTTATTAACCTTTAACTAAGGGTCACAAATATCTGTAATGTTTAGAGATGTTTTACAAACAATTTCTTAAGATTTCTAAGGTTTAGAAATAATATCTTTATCATTAACAAATACTTCTTATTTATATAGTATATATATTATGTATGTATGTGTAGATATATAATATTCATTATTCATCAGCCATGTAAACAGCTGAGTAGGAATATTGTCTTTTAAGGGCAAAACCAGAATATTGAGTGCATCAGCAGCTCCTGTTGTTCTCTGTCTGTTCTCTGTCTGTTCTCTGTCTGTTCTCTGTCTGTTCTCTGTCTGTTCTGTGTCTGTTCTCTGTCTGTTCTCTGTCTGTTCTGTGTCTGTTCTCTGTCTGTTCTGTGTCTGTTCTGTGTCAGACACTCCTCCTTGTTTTTAGTGGAATATCGAACCTCCAGTAAAAGTGTTTATTATTTATAACAACCTAATGTTCCCTGTTATCCTTCAGACAGTTCTGTAATGAGTGTGATTGAACTCAGAGTGAGTGATGGTGTTTGTAATGTAGGAGATGATCATCCTCTGTGTGTGTGTGTGTGTGTGTCTGCAGGAATGGTGGACCCATCTGTGGCTTAATGAAGGCTTTGCATCCTGGATCGAGTACCTGTGCGTGGACCACTGCTTCCCAGAGTACGACATCTGGACCCAGTTTGTCTCGGCCGACTACACCCGCGCTCTGGACCTGGACGCGCTGGACAGCAGCCATCCCATCGAGGTGAGCTGTGGACGGATTCATTCACTCTATACAGCTGTTGGCTCATATACTGAAAGTTGCCATCAGACTCTTTAACACCTGATTTCTGTCTCTGTGTTCTCGGCTCCAGGTGAACGTGGGTCATCCGTCAGAGGTCGATGAAATCTTCGACGCCATCTCCTACAGCAAAGGAGCGTCTGTGATCCGCATGTTGCACCACTACACAGGAGACGAGGTTGGTTGTCTCAACACTCGTCAGTATCGTGTCCATATTTCTGTATCATTCATTGAGGTTCACCTCTCACTCCGTCTCTGTAGGACTTTAGGAAAGGAATGAACGCCTATCTTTTGAAGTTCCAACATAAGAATGCTTCGACAGGTGAGAACACGTTTTCCTCAAAGATGAAACTGTTAATCGATTGATTTCCTGGTTTCCTAATCCTCCGTCTGTCTTCCACAGAGGACCTATGGGACTGTCTGGAACAGGCCAGTGGGAAACCCATCGCTGCAGTGATGAGCTCGTGGACCAAGCAGATGGGCTTCCCCATAATAGTAGTGGAGCAGGAGCAGGTGAGCTTCACTGGACACCAGCTGTTTAATCTGCCACGACGTCCAGCGCTTTAAATCAAACATCAGACATTCTGTCCATTGACTGAGCTGCTGTTTGTTACCCATCAACCTTATTAATACTTACTAAACAGCAGCAGTGACGACGTGGTTCTGTGTGTCGTTTCTCACATTTACATGATGATTATTTATAGCAAGGTGACGACCGCATCCTCAAGCTATGTCAGAAGAAGTTCTGTGCCAGTGGACCACATAATGGTGAGTTTATTTCCGTCAAGTCGTGTGTTTAAAGGTCCCATATTGTAAAAAGTGAGATTGTCATGTCTTTTACATTATAAAGCAGGTTTAAGTGCTTTATATAAATACTGTTAAACTATCAAAACGTTCAATATATGGAGAAATACACACACGCCGTATTCAGAAACTGTGCGTTTGAAACAAGCCGTCAGGATTTCTGTCCATTTGTGATGTCACAAATATACAATATATAGACCTTTACATGGTTTTAAACATAAACATTCTAAATGTGTCCCAGTTTATTTCCTGTTGCAGTGTATGTAAATAACATCAGCTGACAGGAAGTAAACATGGACCCAAACTGTTGCCTAGAACGCGATTCCATTCACTAAAACGGAGCGTTTCAGGCAGAAAGGTAAATACAGGTATATTCAGACAGACAGTATGAGGAAAATAATATCTAGTAGAAACACAAAATACAAGTATGAACCTGAAAATGAGCACGATATGGGACCTTTAAGAGTTAATATGTGTATCGATATCGATTGTGTATTTGGACTGTACCTAATACTTCGAAGCTTAACTCATAATGTTGACGATTTGAATGCTGCGCAGCTTTTTTATTTATTGTATTCATTGTGTTTAAAGCCGGTATTTCTTTAGTGTCAGATAAAGATCAGACTCCACTAATATTATTATTGCTGTTATACTATTAGTAGAATTAGATTACAGCGGTGGCTGCGTTTGATTGTTTCCGACTTGTGTGATCCAAACATTTCCACTAACTCCAGAGAAGTCCTAAAGAGAGATGTAATCATTTCCAAAATTCACAACATGTTTTTATCTAATGAAATATTCTGTTTAAATCTATATTTGTTGGCGTTTAGCCTTTCAAAAACAACATTTTCGGGCGCCTGGGTTAGCTCAGTTGGTAGAGCGGGCGTCCATGTATCAAGGCTTGGTCCTGACCGCGGCGGCCTGGGTTCGAATCCGGCCTGTGGCCCTTTCCGCATCCACTCTCTCTCTCTCCCCCCTTTCCAAGACTCTATCCACTGTCCTCTCAATAAAAATGGAAAAATGCCCCCAAAAAAATAACTTTAAAAAAAAAACAACAACATTTTCCCTGAGGTCAAAAACTGTTTTGCTCTCCTGCTCACTGCACACTAATAGAGGCCGAACTGACGAGTTATGGTCATTAAAGGAAGTTGATTTTTAATTAAAAAAAAAAAAAAGAGTAACTCATTTAATTTGATGAATGAATGAATGAATGAATGAATGATAACCGCTCCCTCATGGCATTATTCAGACACGTTAACCAGCAACAAAACAAAACATTTCGGCATGATAGACCGCCATCAACTAACAGCACATTACACCAGTATCACCCAAACATCTAATTAAACATCATCCAGACTAGTGATGCTCATTTTGAAAAATGTTTTTAACCGATAACCGACCCTCGTTAACCGATTATTAACCGTTGACTGACAAGAATTGTGCCTCGTACCAGCTGCAGGAGCACAACAGATATCAGTTGACGGGAGTCACCAGTTCAGCGTCCGGGAGCGTTAACGTAGCAGCTACGATGCTGCGTTCACTGTCTCCAGTTCACCGTCCGGGAGCGTTAACTTAGCAGCTACGGTGCTGCGTTCACTGTCTCCAGTTCACCGTCTGGGAGTGTTAACTTAGCAGCTACGGTGCTGCGTTCACTGTCTCCAGTTCACCGTCTGGGAGCGTTAACTTAGCAGCTACGATGCTGCGTGTAGTGTCGCGGACATGCAGCCACTTTCCCAGTAAAAGTCTCCACCGCACATTTAGTTTAGTTTAGCAGGTTGTCAGCTGTGTGTCTGCCCGGATTAACTTTAGTGAGTGTCCAACAAACAGTGTGTATTTGTGCTACGTTAGCAGCTCTAGCGTTGCCGGAGGCTCCGTGCTCGCGGCCGCCACAACACACGTAGTCTGTGTAACTTTAGCGAGTGTCCAACAGACCGTGTGTGTGTGTTGGTGGTGAGTGTGAGGTTGTTGGTGGCGTTCTAGTTGTGATCGTAGGTGTAGCAGTGTGTGGACAGTTTATTTGTCGGTGAATAAATGCTATGAAACTACAACTCCTCCGCTCCGCTCAAGCGAGCCGGAGAGACCGGAGCCGACTTCCTGTATCCTGCAACTCCGGCTCCGCCTCTTAAGGTGGGCTGTTAAGGTGGACCAGTTTTTCTCCTTAAAGAGACGAGCCGCTCCTCTGAGCCGCTCCTCTGAGCTGCTCAGCTTTTGAGTTAATCATTAACATTTCTTTTAACTGTTTTAAACGATAGCGTTAATCGGTTAAAATGCTTAATGTCGGTTAGCGGTTAAACGGTTAATTATGGACATCCCTATTCCAGACATAATCGCACACGTGAACTTCGTGAAAGCGTGAATAAAAGGTATCAGAGTGAGTCTGAGGAGTTTATCTATCGGTAACTTTTCTCCTCCTGTCTCGTGCTTTAGAAAGATATTCAACTAAGGCTCCAGTCTTCATCAAATCTGAACCAGGAACATGAACTTTTTTATAATATTTGTCATAAATGATGATACAAAGGACAAAATAAAACCTCATTTAGTTCACAACAGTCTTTGGTCTTCAGCTCCACCTCTTCTTGTATCTTCCTGTTTCAACATCTGGTGGTAATATACCACATCTGAACTGTGCACATGGTGACCTCTGACCTTATGTTACTCTATGTATATATTATATTATAAATACTATTCTATACCTTGCTGACTTCTAATTACACACTGTGTCCCTTCAGCCTTTAGTACCGTGGTTTTTACATGCTCTTGTATAGTTTAATGTACCTCCTATTATTTATTATTTATCAGTTTGTATTTCCTCTCTGGGGATCAATAAGGGTTCATATTATCTGATATTATGTTTTGCCTGATATGTAGCCGTCGTAGCTTCTCATTGGCTGCCTTCCGTGTGTGTTGGACAGGTGAGGACTGCCCCAGCTGGATGGTCCCCATTAGTATTTGTACCAGCGAGGACCCCAAATGCACCAAGCTCAAGGTTCTGCTGGACAGACCCGAGACCACCATCACGCTGAACGGCGTCGCCCCGGACCAGTGGATCAAGGTGAGGTCCAACGCCGGCCGTTCGTGTTCCAGGTTACCTCGGATCTTTAGATCACTACTTTATCAATCTGAGTTTTTGAATCAGGAATGTTCTGATCCAACTCTTTATGTCTCCGTGCTTTTTTCGGGTTGTCTGTCCATACGTACATCCGGTCCATTCTCATGAACGCCTCGGGGGAATTAGGGACGCACATATTGGACTTTTTCAGTCCCGATAGCGATACCTGGGCTTTGGGTATCGGCTGATACCAAGTACTGATCAGATACCAGTTAATGAGCTGTTTGCCTCACTACGTGGAAGTCAAGACAACAAGAGGCTGGACTTAAACATCGCTTTCTTAAAGGGACTGTTTGTAAGAATCATAATGTGTTAACAGCGACACCTGTGGCCGTTAAGTCAACTAAAGTCAGCGTCCTGTTGCTAGTGCTTGTGCTCGCTCTAAATAGACATGAAGGAGCATCACTCAACACAGTGAGGAGACACACGTCAGCTAAAAGCACAATATCACTCTATATTTCAGCTGCTTGGCAGTAATGTTAGCTGACCAGACGAAGGTCTCTCCATGAATCAATGCTGATCCTAGTGGTGGCTTTTCCTGCCTCAGCCTCCCGACCGCGGCCGGAGTGAACGGGGGAGACGCCGGAGTTTTGGTCATCATGTTATCATATTACTGGACTAGTTTTACCCCCCTGAGGATCTAGAACACCAACAACAGCCATTAGAGGGTCTAAATCAACATTTCTATTCAATACCTGAGACAAAGTTTGAAACATACTTACAAACCAGAACGCTTCTGAGGCCAACATCTGGTCCCGTTACTCCAGATTCTACATGTGAATATGTGTTTATAGAGATCATGCTAATAACCAGTCTGGTGGGTCAGGTGGATGCGTCTCTAGCTGTAGTTAATACGAGTGAGCATGAAATGCTTTGTTTATAATCAGTGAAAATGAAGGTTAGATGTGTAAGTGTTTGAATCATTTAAGAACCCTTTCAGTGGAATATTCATGTTTTGAATTATACAACATCTTTGTTGCACCGTGCCGTCATCATGTGTCTCTACAAGTCTGAAAATGTCCCGTAAGTACAAACGAGTAAAACTTTAAGCTGAGACAGTCAAATATAAACATTCATCTTCCGTCCAGAATGAAGTTAAACTTTGACCAAACGGGATCCGGCTCCCCGTCTCCAGATGAATTAATGAGTCAGGAGAGAATCTCTGTCTTCATGTGAAAGTGAAAAGTTCAAACGGAGTTAACAGACGAGGACTTCCTGTCTGTCAGTTGGGAGGAAGAGCGAGAGAGGAAGTGGTCATCAGACTCACCCTCACTTCTTCTGTCTACTAACAAAGAAACAGTTTAGTCTGTTATATCATGTCATCTTTTATTCTGCTGTTCTGGGAGTGTAAATGAATGTTTGGTCTCTCGTGGCTGTTGATGATGTTTCCGTCTGAATGAGGAAATGAAGAAAGGGCTGAAGAGGTTTGAGGCTTCATCATACAGCCGATACTGATCTGTAAATATCGACTCGTTCCACGTTCATGTTACCAACTAAACTATGAGGCTCCCGACTGCAGTTCAGACCCGGATCAGCAACCTTTACTATCAAAACATCTGTCTGGAGCCACAAAACATGTGATCATTGTGATGAAGGTAACACAGTTTATAGTCTAAGTATATAGTATATAAGTCTAATGCAGTGAGGGACAAAGAGACAATGGACTACGGAGTATCAGGGCCACATTGAGGGATAAAACATCTGAGATTTACACAATAAAGTCAGAACTTAACGAGAAAAAAAAAATAACACGTAAAATTACTACTTTATAATATTATAATTTTATTCTCATATGACTTTTTTCTTTTAAACTTCTGACTTTATTATCTGAATATTACAACTTTTTTTCTCGTAAACCTATGACTTAATTCTCGTAATATTATGACTTTATTCTCGAAATCTCAGATTATAATTTTTTTCCTCAATGTGGCCCAATACTCCGTCGTACCGTCGTACCATAGACCTACAACAATGATCAATACAAATTAAAATGTAAACAAAAAACAGTTATTCATTTCCATGTTGATAAATCCAAAGGGAGCCGCTGGAGAGGAGCTGAAGAGACGCAGGTTGCTGACCTCTGGTTTAGACGGAGCTCCTGAGGCGATGATACTTTCACATTATGCTAGCTTTCCAACATCGTCCACCCGATCTTTAACTGTGACTTTGAACTTCTGCAACATTCACTACTGCTGTCAGGATATAGTGACCGTTTAATATAAATAACTTATATTAATTTGCTCCAGTCTGCCTCCTGCAGCTTTAACAGACTCCAGTCTGCCTCCTGCAGCTTTAACAGACTCCAGTCTGCCTCCTGCAGCTTTAACAGACTCCAGTCGTCTCTGTGCTGATGTCGGAGCAGCGTTATCAGTGTTTGGGGAACTTTTGCCACCACAACAAGCCTTTTGTTGTCTAAACCCTGGAGCATTAGCATTAGGATGATGCTGCTGTTTCCCTCCCTTTAAGCTCATCCATGATGCTGGATAAGAGCACTCAGTCTGAGAGGAATAATAATAATAACCGGTGGCGCTGACCCAGATGTGTCCCTGCTGTTTACAGATCAACCCCGGCACCGTGGGCTTCTACCGCATCCAGTACAGCTCGTCCATGCTGGAGAGTCTGCTGCCGGGCGTCAGAGACCTCAGCCTGCAGCCGGTGGACCGACTGGGCCTGCAGAACGACCTGTTCTCCCTGGTGATGCTCACGCACACGCATGCACACACACGCTCACACACTCACACACACACACGCTCACACACACACACGCACACACACACACACACTCTTCCCTTCCAGTGTAAACAAAGACACGGAGCAGAGTAGAGGAGCGCAGGAAGTCTGGAACAGGGAGAGTGAGAGATGGAGGCCGAGTGGTTGTACAGAGTGTCATTCAAAGCTTCTGTTGAGCTTTTCAAACGAGGACTTTAATTTCTTTCGTCATGTTTTATGACGTCATCCCCCTAACAAAATACCAAAACAATAATCCTCAATTTGAATATACTGAAGTGATTCATTATACATTAATACATTAATCAACATATCAGCAATACGCATATATATAGATATGCCGGAATAAGCACAACAGCTACATTTTATCCGATTTAATATCATCAAATGACTGTTTTTATGAACGGAGTCTGGTGGCTTTGAAGAGAGCAATTTAACCGCTTCAGTTCCTCGTCAGAAAGGGCTGCATTTTAGCCACATAAAAAAAACTATATCAGTTTAAGTGTACGCTATATTTAGAATATTTTCACATATTTACCTCGCCATCAGACGGCCCTTTCTGAACTGAAGCCGTTGAATTGCCGTCTTGTCAGAACACAGGAGTTGCTGCATCAACGGGTTAGTTTTAGGCCCAATCTGTCACTCATTGTTTTACGGCAGGTGTCTTCATACATGTTTCCACCAATAATTCCATTTCAGGTTGTTGAGCGACGTTTGCTCTGCGGTTGTTTCTCTATAAAACCACAGATTGAGACTTTTAATGAGACACGAGAGGAAACTTAGAAGCTTCCCTAAAGCTCCAGAGGACTTTATTTATTTTGGAGGATCAGAAAGGGAAGGAAGCCTCTCTGAACGTGTTGTGTGTCTCCAGTCTCGTGCAGGGATGATCAGCACGGTGGAGGTGTTGAAGCTGATGGAGGCGTTCGTCAACGAGCCCAACTACACGGTGTGGAGCGACCTCAGCTGCAACCTGGGAGTGTTGTCCTCGCTGCTGTCCCACACCGACTTCCACGAGGAGATCCAGGAGTTCATCCGGGACCTCTTCACCCCCATCGGCCTGGAGCTGGGCTGGGACTGCAAACCGGGGGAAGGTGAGGAGGAGCTCCTTCTTTAGACCCGAGGAGATTCATTTACCATTCATTGACACTAGTTTGTTGTTGCTTCTTTTTGTTTTTAGACACCTCGTAAAGTAAGATATGTTCGTCTCGACGCCGGACATCATTTTATAAGTTTATATATTAAGTTAATATGTTAAGTTGCATAGGAATGAAAAATCTATTTACGTAATGTAATTCACCTTAAAGGGCCGGTCCATCTGCGCTCCTTTACGTTTTTCTCAAACAGAAACGTCCACTCAGCCGTTAGCATAAAGCTGTGACGTACGTTAGCATAGTGAGCTAATCAATAAGGTTCTGAATAATGTGAACGCTAGCGCTAGCTGAGTCAACACTAGCTGTGATCAGTGATCAGAAATAACTGAAAGGGTTAGTTTGTATTTCTGAAGTGGGGTTGTGTTTACTCCGGCGTTCTGAGAGGTCAAATTACTGTTTTTTTTAATGGAGTCTGGTGGCTTTGAAGAGAGCGATGTAGCTTTCTGACGGCTCGTCGGGAGCAGCAGAAGAACGGATTATAGCCACCTATAAGAATCAATATCAGTTCAAGTGTACACTATATTTAGAATATTTTCACTGCTTCACCTCGCCTTCAGACGGCCCTTTGTGACGGGGAACTGAAGCCGTCATATCACCGTCTTCAAAGCCACCAGACTCCGTTCACAAAAACAGTAATTTTACCTCTCAGAACAGGGGAGTTGCTCTACCGCTGCATCCATCGGTTAGCTTTAAGGCTGTCTATCGATTCAAATATTTAATCACATGATTGTCCATGATTAATTAGGATTAATCACACGTTTTTTAATCTGTTCTAAATGAACCTTAAAGGGAGTATTTAATACTCTTATCAACATGGGAGTGGGAGAATATTGATTTAATAGTGATTATGACTTAAGGCTGCACTGTGAATCCAATATTTATCACGTCTGAGATATTGACGTTTAAAATGTTCTGCTCATAGAAAACTCTGCTGATCAGATCAAATCAAGCGTTTTCCTGAACGAACAGCCACTTTTGGGTATAGATATTATCTACACAGCCAATGTGTTTATGATTAAATTGAGAACATAAATTGTTTATCGAGCCTCTTAATGATGGTAATTTTGCTCTCCAAGTGCTCCAAGTTGAAGCATTTAACTTTAAAATGTAGCTACCAAAAGGGGTAGGGTGAATATTCTTCTGTTTCATATTGCAATATATATATATATATATATATATATATATATATTTATATATTATTTTATATATATATATATATATATATTTATATATTATATTATATATATATATATTATTTTATATATATATATATATATATATATATAATTATATATCATATTATATATATATATATATTATTTTATATATATATATATTTATATATTATATTATATATATATATATATATATATATATATATATATATATATATTATTATATAATATATATATATATATATATATATTATTATATAATATATATATATTATATTATATATATATATATATATATATATAGCAGAAAAAAATATTGCAATGTCAGTTTTTTGCAACATGGTTCAGCCCTTATTTGTACATTAACAGGAATGTAGCGCAGCATGGAAGACAAAACAACGCTCTGTTTATTTTAATGTGAAAGTGCAATAAAATGTTAAAATATGTCGCTACAATCAATGAATAATCCTGATAAATAATCGTGATCTCAATATTGATCCAAATAATGGTGCAGCTCTAGCCCTGACCCGTGTCCGTGTTGTGGCGAGACAAAGACGATAACTCGTTGGTGTTTGTCGTGCAGGCCACCTGGATGCCCTGTTGAGAGGTCTGGTTCTGGGGAAGCTGGGGAAGGCGGGACACAAACCCACACTGGAGGAGGCCCGGCGGAGATTCAGGGACCACGTGGAGGGCAAGCAGGGCCTGCTCGCAGACCTCCGGAGCCCGGTGAGGACAATACAACACTGACCACCGCGATCCACCAGGGATTTCTGTGATGCTTATTCTTAAAGAACCTTTCACACTCAACATGTGTTGTTTTGTGGTTAGTAAAATAAATATAAATATAAATATAATAAACTTTATTTATATCACAAAAACAACACAAAAAATGTTTAAAATTAACAGGAATTACAATTGAAGTGCAAACATTTTTTAATGCAGCTACAAATTGGTCAAAACAAAAAGAAAGTGTTGAACAGCAGTGAGTCGGCTAATACTTGATGTGATGTGACAACATCTGTATAAGATGACACATATCTTTATTAGGGCTGTCAGTCAATTAAATATTATCATTGATTGACAGCTCTAATCTTTACCACTGCCCTGTTTATATAAAGTTATTATCATACCCACCCAAAGTCCACATGGCTCCTCCATCACAGGGTCTAATTATCATTTATTATGGACTGATAACCTGATAAGACAGCTTGTGTTGGACTATTAATCCCATTAACATCCTGCAGGATGAGTTCTGGAGTCACAACCCACAGTTAGATTATGTTTAATCCTGTAAAGGGATCCTATCGGAGCATCGTTCTGACTGTTGTTGTGTTTCAGGTGTATCTAACAGTGCTGAAGCATGGAGACAGCACCACGCTGGACACAATGCTGAAGGTGAGACTGCAGCAGCAACATGTCAGACTGTCACATCAACATGTTCAGAGACACATCTCACTTTATACGTTATCTTTCTTATATATTTGTTCTTCTTCAACCTTTCCAGCTCCACAAACAAGCCGACATGCAGGAGGAGAAGAATCGTATCGAGCGAGTGCTGGGCGCCATCTCTGCCCCCGACCTCATCCAGAAAGTCCTCAGCTTCGCCCTCTCGGTACACGTTTGACCACGTTTGACCACGTTTGACTACGTTTGACCACGTTTGACCACATTTGACTACGTTTGACCACGTTTGACCACATTTGACTACGTTTGACCACGTTTGACTACGTTTGACCACGTTTGACTGCATGATGCAGAGTTTAGTTTCTTTGTCTGACGGAGGAACCAGCATTCTTCTAAAGAAGGAAACCCTGACCCAGTTTCTTTTTTAATGTGTTTGGACTTTGAGTTGGTTTATGGTCCAGAGCTGTTTCCTGGCTTAATGATTACACTGTAAAAAAATTATAAAGCACCAACTACAACAGGACAAGCAAGTTTAGTTTAGAGAATGAGTTTAAAAACAGTGAGATGCAGACGGAACAAACCTGACCTCGGCTAACCTCTCTGTGGGTCTTGTCCCCGACAGGAAGACGTGCGTCCCCAGGACACGGTGTCAGTAATCGGGGGCGTGGCAGGGAGCAGTAAACAAGGCCGGAAAGCTGCCTGGAAGTTTGTGAAGGACAACTGGGAGGAGCTTTACAACCGCTACCAGGGTGGCTTCCTCATATCACGGCTCATCAAGGTAAAAACAAACCGCTGCTACTGCTGCTTCATGAGGTCATTGGTGTAAGATTAACCCTCTGAGACCCACAATAGAGCTGTCTTTAGGGGGGTCCAGGGGGTCTTTAGGGGGTCTTTAGGGGGGTCCAGGGGGTCTTTAGGGGGTCCAGGGGGTCTTTAGGGGGTCTTTAGGGGGTCCAGGGGGTCTCTAGGGGAGAGAGCAGGTCAACAGTAGATGTCACATAGAAGTGGTGAACATCATCTAAAAGCTGGAACCTGAAGATGTAAAAGTGTATAAGTGTTTAGAACATGATAGAAGTATCTGATGGTCATCTCCATGCTCTATTATGTCTCATAAGTTGTTGCAGCAATTTCTGGGTTGATACCATTTGTTTCACAGATTTGGTGCTAAATTTAACAATTTTTTTACCCCTGGAGAATTGATAAAAATGATCAATGATTGATATCATCTTCACAGTGAGACCCAGTTTATGGACTTCAACACTGTTTAGGGACCCCAGGATGCAGAAATATTCAAACACACCATTTTAGAATAGGAGACGATAACACAGTTAAACTGCATGTGGTTATCATAAAGTGGGCATGTCTGTAAAGGGGAGACTCGTGGGTACCCATAGAACCCATTTACATTCACTGATCTGGAGGTCAGAGGTCAAGGGACCCCTTTGAAAATGGACATGAAAATGTAGCCCAACTTTGGAGCGTTATTTAGCCTCCTTCAAGACCAGCTGGTCTGACCTGGTTGGTACCGATGGATTCATCAGGTTTATAGTTTACTATGATACCAGTAAACGAAGGATTTTAAACATCACAGTCGATGTTTATTTAATTTTGGGAATCCAAAATCGTGATCACGATTAATATTCGATTAATCGTGCAGCCCTAATGGAAATGTGTTTACATATTAGCACAAATATAATAAGATAAATGCCTCATTCGTATATTCAAACAAACATTTTCAGAAAACGTGTAATACAAAGAATTGTTGTTGTTGCTGTTATTGTTGTTGATGATGTTGTTGTTATTGTGGATGTTGTTGTTGTTATTGTGGATGTTGTTGTTGTTGTTATTGTGGATGTTGTTATTGTGGATGTTGTTGTTGTTGTTATTGTGGATGTTGTTGTTGTTATTGTGGATGTTGTTGTTGTTGTTATTGTGGATGTTGTTGTTGTTGTTATTGTGGATGTTGTTGTTATTGTGGATGTTGTTGTTGTTGTTATTGTGGATGTTGTTGTTGTTGCTATTGTGGATGTTGTTGTTGTTATTGTGGATGTTGTTGTTGTTGTTATTGTGGATGTTGTTGTTGATGTTGTTTCTTCAGCTCACGTTTCTTGTTCTGTGTCTTTGCAGCTCACAGTTGATGGATTTGCTATCGACAAAATGGCTGCTGAAGTGAAGGTGAGAGAGCTTTAGACGTATTCTGTAGTTTCATTAGTTGTTCTTTTAGGAGGTTTATTTCTGGAAGTTGATTATTAATTCACAAATAGAAATCATTCTGTGTTATTTTATCTTTCTGGAACAGAAACCTGATTTTAAATCAGCTGAATCATGTTACAGAGAACCATGAAGGTGTTTTTGACCACTAGGGGGCAGAATGAGCTCCCAGTAACACTGCTACTGATATGACTGTTATATACTCACTAATAACAGCAAATAGAAGGACATCAATAAATAATGGTAACAATAAATATTAGAATAATAATATTAGTTATGATCTGAATTTATTGAAATAATGGTGATAATACAGCAATTATAAAGAACTAAATGATCTAATGGTTAACCGTGGTTTTTGTCCCCGCAGAGTTTCTTTGACAGCCACCCGGCGCCGGCGGCCGAGCGTACGGTGCAGCAGTGCTGTGAGAACATCAACCTCAACGCCGCCTGGCTGAAGCGCGACGCAGACGACATCTCTCAGTATCTACTGCAGCGCAAAGCGCCGCCCGTCTGAGCCGCCGCCACCGCCGCTTCCTCCAGTCCCCCCCCGCACCCCCTCCCTCCAGCGCGGACCTCCCAGCATCATAACTGTCCCCCCCCCCCGACCCCCCTACCCCCCCGACCCCCCACTACAGACCAGAGCTTCATTTCTCTAAAGAAACTGTATGAAACAAGAAGGCGACGCCAAGATTTTAACAACGTGTTGGAAACACACAGAGACTCTTTCTACGTTAACAGATTCATGTTAGTCGGACCAGGAATGTAGTTTGACCCCGTTCTGCCCTCCGGACGTCACCAGTAACGCTATTAAACCGGCGCTCAGCCCTCCGAACCACCGCTAACCTGCTAACCTGCTAACCTGCTCTGCATCACCTGATCACCTGATCACCTGATCACCTGCCCCGTATGCACTCCCTCATCCATCTCTGCATCGTAGCTGAGAAAACTGTGAATCTTCCTCCACCTCCTCCTCTTCTTCCTCTTCCTCCTCTTCCTCCTCCTCCTCCTCATTTTGAATGCATGAAGTGTGATTTTCTGCATTTGCTGCTTTGTTTACTTCGGTTTGTTTTCTGTACAAACAAAAATTTTGATTTCATTTTTGTTTATTTCTTTTCTCCCCCCCATCTTCTCTTTTAGTTATTCACACCTCCTCCTCCTCCTCTTCCCTCCTTCCTCCTCTTCCTCCTCCTCCTCTTTCGGGCGTTGTGATTGGGTGAAAGCAGAAGGCACCTGGGCAGAATGGGGTTAATAGAAAGCCGAAGTCCCGCCCCTTCCTGTGACCACCATGGGACCTTATTTCAGAAACAAATATGAACGGTAGTCCATGAACGCTCGGTACACTTAAAGGGTCCCGGTTTGGGGGTCTGAAAATATGGTCACCTGACCCGCGTCACCGATGCTAGCTAGCTAACCAACTTAGCTACGTTCCACTACCACACCTTAGGCTGCGTCGTCTTTCTCATGACGTATTTTCTTAATTTTCTTCAACAGTTTTACGACAAACTGAAACTTTCTGGACGGGAAAAATAAGAAAATGATTTGATTGTTTATTTCTGAAGTCGAAATGTTGAGAATAAACTCGAAATGTCAGTATATAGTATATCTATGCACTAACGCTAGTAGTTTGATTTATTCTCGACATTTCAACCCCACACCTTCAACACCTTTTTTATTGTGTTTTTAACAATTGAAACAAAAACACAAAGTATAATAATTATAATATTCTTTTTATTTTATTTTTTGATATATTCACATTCTAAACAGTCTGGCAAAATTATCTTTTATATGTTCAAACATCATATCTGTGTGATTCAAACCGGATCAATAACATATTGATCTCTTTCCGTCGACTACCGTTCATATTTATATTTCCGTTATGAGGTCCCGTGGCGGTGACAGGAAGGGGTGGGGCTTCACCGCTCTATAACAGTAGTGTGTGTGTGTGTGTGTGTGTGTGTGTGTACGTGTGTGCGTGTGTGCGTGTTGTAGTTTCCAACAGCACTGATTCTCATTGCTAATAAACGGTTAGGACGAGGCGAGCAGCGCTAGCATGGTACTATATTGTAAACTGTATAATGATGCAAACAGACGATGTTCCTTTAAATGAATTAAATGGAAAAGTTGTTGCTTCCCTGCCCCCCCCCCTCCGCTCCCTGAACCCCCCCCCACCCCCCGAGCTCTGTCCACTCAGAGTTTGTATAGTTTGAATCATCAACGAGCCTATTTAAATAATACCCCCCCCCCCCCCACAATGACATGAAGATATCGGCGTGTTTTATAAGACATCAGATGCAGTGATTTATTTAAATGTTGAGATAATCTTATATTCTGAGGAGAGAGAGAGAGAGTAAAAACAACACGACTCTACGGGGCCTTTTTTCATTCTGAAGTAACATCAGGAAAACGCCTCTCGATAAGGGTCGAGAGTCCGGCGCCGGCTCGGCCCGGTTCGGTCCGGACCGCGTGGACGTGACTTGACTGCGCTGTCAAACTCGGAGGCCTTAAATCGGTTCGACCGGTTTGCAGTAAATATTTAAAAAACATGACGTCAGATGTGTCTACGGTGACAGATTATGCAGACTTGTTGAGCGAGTATATCTATATAGAATTTACAATTTGATGTGGTTTTTTGAAAACATAGCGACCAAGTCATCCAACCTGTTGTCGAGACTCCTCTCCCCCGACCCCCCCCCAACCCCCCGACCCCCCCGCCACCCAACATCTGTTGTTGTTTTTCTTTTTCTTTTTACTTTCTTTTCTTTTTTTTGTTTAAAACTACAGTTGGTGTTCATTAAAGTGAAAAAAAAAAAAGGATTATAAAAACAAAATTTGTACAAGTTGATTTTACTGAGTGAGGTGTGAGTGTGCATGCCTTTGTATTATCTCACACCGACAGGAGGAGATGATCTGATTGGATTACAGGTGGATAAAGCAGCACTGAAACGTGTGTATATATACGTAAATATAATCACACCTAATGAGAATAGAACTGCAGATTGACGTAGATGATCACAACATTTACTACATAAAGAGTCTGTTGTTGTTCCGGCAGCGTTGGCGTTGATCCTGCAGACATGTTTCATGTTTTCTTGTCTTCTTTCTTTTTCTAATGAATCAGAGTTTAGTTGAACATGTGGGATGTTGTTTTTGTGGTTCTGACTTCCAGAAGACGAGAGAGAATCTGGACCGCTCTGACTTCAGTGAATATGCAGTCCAATAAAGCAAAACACTTGATACCGTTAATCTGTCGCTACCTGACGTTTCTCAGGTGTATCGCTGCTCTCTGATCCATCTCTGCTCATAAAGAGACGAGTGGAAGTTGTTTTCATGTTCTGGTTCAGCTCAGAGGCTCTAGATCAGGGGTCAGTAACCTGCGGCTCGTCAGCTCCTCTCCAGTGGCTCTAGTGGATTTAAAAAAAATCTGTGGAAATGAATAATTGTTTACATTTTCATGTTTATTTATCATTGTTGTAGGTCTATGGTACGACGGTACGACGGAGTATCAGGGCCACATTGAGGAAAAAAATTAATCAGAGATTTCCAGAATAATGTCGTAATATTATAAAGTAGTAATTTTACGTGTTATTTTCTTTTTTCCAGTAAAGTTATGACTTTTTTCTCGTAATATTCTGACTTTATTGTGTAAATCTCAGATGTTTTTTCCCTCAATGTGGCCCTAATACTCCGTAGTCCATTGTCTCTTTGGCCCTCACTGCATTAGACTTATATTCTATATACTTAGACTATAAACTGTGTTACCTTCATCACAATGATCACATGTTTTGCAGCTCCAGACAGATATTTTTTTTTTTGCGTTAAATGGCTCTTTTGATAGTAAAGGTTGCTGACCCCTGCTTTAAGAGGTCGACGGTGTTGCAGTTCCGTTGTTGTAATTCAGTGAATTGTAAAGGACGGTAAAAGAAAGAAGAGAGACGGATGAGGAAGACCAGGCTGGACATGAAGTTGGGACCTTGAGGCCACCAGGAGACTCTGCAGCTGCTCCATCTCTACCTAATCCTGAGAGGTTTCATGTGTCACAAGCTATTTCTTTTTAATATTTTGGGATGCCTTTTTATCTGATAGTAAAATGTAGCTGTCAGTAAATGACAGAAACGTTGGGATAACATGCAGCAGATGGGTCCTGAACCAGAGTCGTTGTGATTATTTGGACTGCAATGATCCAAAAATGTGCTTTTTAATGCTGTTTTCAGTTGATGTTATTCTCACATGCTGCATATTCTTAAACAAATGTGTCTTTAAGCAAATTAACCCTCTGAGACCCGCTGACTTTACTGTCTTTCAGAGGCTGTAGTAGGTTCAATTTTAGAGCTGGAGTGAAGCTACAGATATATGAAACTAGAAAACCTAAAGAATCCATCGGTACCAACCAACCTCATGAAGGAGGTTAAATAACGCTCCAAAGTTGGGCTGAAGTCTAGTGAGGAAAAACAGTCATGGTCATTTTCAAAGGGGTCCCTTGACCTCTGACCTCCAGATCAGTGAATGTAAATGGGTTCTATGGGTACCCACGAGCCTCCCCTTTACAGACATGCCCACTTTATGATACTTTATGACAAAATTTAGTGTAAGTTTGGAGTGTTATTTAACCTCCTTCACTACCAGCTAGTAGGACATGGTTGGTACCGATCGATTCATCAGGTTTTATAGTTTATGATACGAAAATTGCATTAATTCATTAAAGGAATTAGTGGCATTAAAAAGAATTTGCGTGAACACGTTTTTATTGCGTTAACTCTGACGGCTCTAATTATAATAATTGATGTTTTTGATGTTGGAGATAATTTTAATTAATCTGAATCTGCAATTTAAAATATAAAATAAATGTAGTTGAGTAAAACGTACAATATTTGCCTCTGAAATGTAGAGAGGGAGCGCGGTGTGTGATTGAAGGCAGGCAGAGGAGCAGAGTACAGCAGAGACTCCGGTCCTGGAGACCAAAGCTACGGTCTCCCCCGCGTCCTCCGACCGCGGCCAACACTGTTTAACAGCTTCACTAGATACAACCAAGAGGTTTTGGTGCTTCACTGGAGTTTGTGTTGGAGTCTGAGTCTGAACAGTGTAGCCACACGCGAGAGACCATGAGACACCGACCAGCAATGATTTATACTTGTAAGAAGTTACAAACAGTCACTTTAACCAGGTTTAATGAGGTTTAATGAAGGGTTGATGTGATCCTGTTGGGTGCAGTACCATGTTCCACCGCTGGGTGCTGGTGGCGCTGGTGAGCTGCTGTGGTCTGTGGTGAGTCAGAGGAAGGAAGAGAAGAAGGTAAGTTAGTTAGCAGCAGGTAGCTGTGAGATGTTGGAGAGGAAACAGCTGAGTGAGTAAACACGAGGAACCTGTTCAAACAGCCTGTTACAGCTGTTCATTCATACATTCACCACTTCATTCATCACGGTTACAGTTATTCGGCTGCTTCTGTTCTCTGGAAACTTCAGCTCAAAGTGAACGATGCTAGTTAGCAACGTTAGCTGCTAACAGCTAACAGCTAGCAGCTAACAGCTAACAGCTAGTCAGAATCAGCATGGTGTTTATTGGTGTTTATTGGTGTTTAATGGTGTTTAATGGTGTTTATTGGTGTTTGTTGGTGTTTGTTGGTGTTTAATGGTGTTTATTGGTGTTTAATGGTGTTTATTGGTGTTTGTTGGTGTTTAATGGTGTTTATTGGTGTTTAATGGTGTTTATTGGTGTTTGTTGGTGTTTGTTGGTGTTTAATGGTGTTTGTTGGTGTTTGTTGGTGTTTATTGGTGTTTGTTGGTGTTTATTGGTGTTTGTTGGTGTTTGTTGGTGTTTAATGGTGTTTGTTGGTGTTTATTGGTGTTTGTTGGTGTTTGTTGGTGTTTGTTGGTGTTTATTGGTGTTTGTTGGTGTTTGTTGGTGTTTGTTGGTGTTTATTGGTGTTTATTGGTGTTTATTGGTGTTTAATGGTGTTTGTTGGTGTTTATTGGTGTTTAATGGTGTTTGTTGGTGTTTATTGGTGTTTGTATTCAGGTGTGAGAGGTTTACACACTAGGACTTTGCTTTGGTTTTGTTGGTGCAAGTTAAACAGTATAATAACAAAAGAATAGATACAAACGTTAGAATAAAATAAGATAAAAAAATGTAATTTCTACCAATATACAATATAAGCTATAAACATGATATAAACAGATGTGCAGCCTGCTCAGTTGAATCAGTGAGCAGCTGCTGTTAGCTCGGGTTAGTCTTCTTCATGCTGATCTCAGTGTGAGCTAACAGGTGTGTTACCTGGATAGAGTTACTGATAGGAGCAGGTAGTGTGTGTTGTGCAGGTTGGAGGTGGTGGTAGGTGTGTTAGCAGGTTATACAAGGCAAGGCAGCTTTATCTGTAGAGCACATTTCAGCAGCATGGCAATTCAAAGTGCTTTACATAAACGTGCAAAAGAACATTAAGACATAATTAAAACAGTTATAAAAACATTAAAGATTAGATAATAAAAATAAAAACTAGGATAGAAGCTAAAATAGAATCTAACACAAGAGTGAAAGCTCTAGTGCAGTATATAAGATCATTATCTGGTTTAATAAAAGGCAGCAAACAGGACAGATTGAAGCTTTGATTATAAAGAACTCAGAGTTGGAGGTCCTGCAGGTTTCTGGGAGCTTGTTCCAGATGTTTGGTTCATAAAAACTGAACGCAGGTTATCATTAAACTCAGTTAGTTCTCTTCACTCATTGAGTTAAATAGAAACCAGGACTGTTCTAATATTAAAGTTCTGACTCGTATCAGGTTTGAAAGTCGTGAAGCTGAACATTACAGTGAATATCAGGTCTGTGAGACCCGTTAATAACCACTAATAACCGTTAATAACCGTTAATAACTGTGTTTTTCCTTCGTATCAAAGGTCAGACTCACCGGGAGAGAGACGGTTATTTATAGCCTTTTATTGAGCTGATGGTCGCTAGTTTGGTTTCTGTTCTAGACTGAGAGACTGACAGCAACTCACAGTATTAATACTACATAACTCACACTATTAATACTGTACTGTAGAGCAGCAGACCTGCAGTACTCACACTATTAATACTGTACTGTAGAGCAGCTCACAGTAAAATACTGTGACACTCTGCTCTGAATATTATTAATGTCAGGTATTATTTCTCAGACCAGTCAGTTAACATCATCTACCATCATTAGTTTGGACCACATCATGTATGTTTTAAAAGTCACAAGTAAGGCTGCTAATGACTGTGTATATACTGTGTATATACTGTGTATATACTATGTATATACTATGTATATACTATATGCTATATACCATGCATTAGTAAGTGTAGTGTGTCCACAGGTCAGTGCTTTGCTAGGTTTTAAATTCTGATCCCACCAAACCAGAATATCCTGTTAGATGGGAGTGAAAGTGCGCTCCTGGTTCCTCCTTCTGAAATGTGAAAACTATCATTATATCAATGTAAATGTAAACTGAATATATTTGGGGTTTTGGCCTGTTGGTCAAACAAAATAAGTAAATTTAGGCTGTCATCTTGGGCTGTAGGAAACTGTTAGTTTTCAATGTTATCAGATATTTTATATACTAAAGAAATTAAAGGAATAGTGTGTACTGTAGCATTAAGGTGGATCTATTGGCAGAAATATAATACTAATAAGTATGTTTTCTTTAGTGTATAATCACCTGAAAATAAGAATAGTGTTTTTGTTAGCGTAGAATGAGCCGGTTATCAAAGAACGGATATTGATAAGAAGTGAAAGTCAATTATTTGTTCCACGTCAACGTCAGCTCCCTGCAGCAGAGCTACGCTTCCGGTTCCGACTACCGGACGCCAGTAAAACGTCCGTCTGAGCCGTACAAAAGTAAAACTACATTATTTCTATTCTGTTGTCATACTCTGTGTTGAACAATAAAATATTATAAATATAATAAGTCCAAAATGGCGGCAGCGGCTGTTGTAAAAAAAAAAAACGGCGTTTCGTCTCTTTGCTTCAACACTCTGCGTTTATATCGACATAGGGAGCGGGTTCTCTCCACGGAGCCGCCCGCCAAGTTTCTACGGTAGCCCAGAACGGACATCCTACACACTGTACCTTTAATACCTTAATTAATCAAAACTGTATTAACGGATTGATCATTTCTGATGTTGAATTGATATTTAATGTCCCACAGCGGTATTTCCCTTCTCTGCTCTCTAAAGCTTCTGGTCTGTGTGTGGTCCTGTTGTCAGGCTGTCTGGTGTCGTCCAGGCGGTGACTGACTGACCGATGCCTTCGTCATGATGCTGAGCTGCAGCGTCCTGGCGGTCGCCCTCCTGGTGGTCGCCCTCCTGGTGTCCCAGGCCAGAGGCTTCCTGAGCCCCTCCGAGGACGACGGCATCCCCGAAGAGTGGGTACTGCTCCACGTGGTCCAGGGCCACATCGGGGCCGGAAACTACAGCTACCTGCGCCTCAACCACGACGGAAGAATCATCCTGCACATGCTGAGCCTCAAGGGGGACGCGGACCTCTACGTGTCGGATAAAACCCTGCGGCCGAGCTACGACACCTATAAGCTGCAGTCGGCCACCTGCGGCCAGGATGTGGTGGTGGTGCCGGGGGACTTCGCCAGGCCCGTGGGCATCGGCATTTACGGCCACCCGTCACACAAGGAGAGCGAGTTTGAAATGCGGGTGTTTTACGATCAGACGGTTCTGCAGGACCCGTTTGATAAGGACTCGTACACTTTTGAAGACGGACACAAGAAAAAGAAATCCCCTCAGGCACCGGAGGAGGACTTTCAGGAAGAGGAGTCGATCTTTTGGACAATTCTAATCGGACTTCTGAAAATTATACTTGAGATTTTATTTTGAAAATAGAATCCTTCATTGCTGCTGTGACACAAGGAGGAGTCAGTGCTGATCCATTAAAGATCTGTCATTCTGTAAGGATGAGAAAATGTCACCAAACTCCAGTCAGAATTCTGGCATTTTAACAGCTCCTCTCCTTGTGATCAAACACACGTACTGTAGAAATCAGTTTGACTAACAGTCTGTATGTTTGGTGATCAGCAGAAGAGCCGGTCAGATTCAGCAGGTTTTACTTTGGTGTCCTCTCGTACAGCTGCAGACAGAATGAAGCGTATTAAGGTGAAACACAGGTACATGTTTAGTCGTGGCCTATATTTAGGCCTTTTGTAATTTTCTGTCTTGAACTGCAGTTCAACCAAAAGGATAAGAGGGGGGTCTTTCTGGAGTCTTGAAAGATAGGTTTGGGTTTTTATCTTTAATACAACGTTCCCTGCTGTAGGGAAGTTAAGTTTTTACTTTTACTGTTCCTCCTGTTCATACTGGTGGTGAAGGGACCCTTCTGATGCAGGTCCTCCTGTTCATACTGGTGGTGAAGGGACCCTTCTGATGCAGGTCCTCCTGTTCATACTGGTGGTGAAGGGACCCTTCTGATGCAGGTCCTCCTGTTCATACCGGTGGTGAAGGGACCCCTCTGATGCAGGTCTTCCTGTTCATACCGGTGGTAAAGGGACCCTTCTGATGCAGGTCCTCCTGTTCATACTGGTGGTGAAGGGACCCTTCTGATGCAGGTCCTCCTGTTCATACCGGTGGTGAAAGGACCCTTCTAATGCAGTGATATCCCAAGATATATATCAATAACAGCCCTACCTTAAGTCAGTGAAACTCTTGAGTCTGACTCTGACTGCTGCAGCCTCAGTTGGAACAGATGACCTTTAAAACACAGAGCTGATGGAGGGGATGTCTTCAGGGCCGGTACCAACAGGAGGAACTCTCTCTGTGAGCATGTGAGCGTTGTGTTGAGATGAACATGAAATCTGAACTTTTCCTTTTTTAACTTTTCACATAAATCTTCAAATCAAATTGAGCCTCAGACGGAGATACGTGACCTGTGAATGAATGAAACCGCCTGTCTTAACTCTGCATAGCAACAACTGAGCAATACCGTCATCGTCATCAATGCGTGGTTCCTACAGGACGGGTCCACTTCCCTCGGGATGAATACAATAATATAGCTTATTATTGGACGTATAGGACGGCCTGTAGAGGTTGTAACAGTAAAAGGCTGATGTAGTTGATCCCAGTGAAGGTAGAGATGCTGCTGAACATGCTCTCATGATTCTCTGTTCACGTTTCATTCATACAGGATTATTTCCTTCATTTAGACTCCAGATGGGAACATGTGGGTTTATTAAAACCTGTTAACGTTAGCTGCAACGTTTGTTTCGGTTTAAATCACTCACTGTTTGGTTGTTTTGCCTGTTGGACCAGCTCCGGATTTTAAACCATCACCTCCTGCAGTCTGGAGTTCAGTTACGAGTAAACTTAGCGACCACTGAGCAGAAATGTTCAACAGTGCCTTCAACGAATCGCTCCTGTTTCCACAGACGATGCTATCAGGTTTCTAAATAAAGCAGTTGGTTTGAAGACTGTTAAGGTCTCGTGTCTGGTGGGTCTTTGTGTCGGGAGCCGGAGATTATGAGAGGATAGACCTCGTTAACCGGAAGGTTGATGGTGAAGTGTGAAAATAATAAATGATATACAGGATCATGTCAGGTATGAAATAACAGCTGCTCGGTGTCTCGTTGATGTTCATTACGTTGAACTGCACCACGATGAGAAATAAAAGAAAGTTATTCAGAGAGAAATCTAATTTAATCAAATTAAGAAATCACAGAAAATGGGCGTCACAGTTAGGGCTATCATAGTCGATTAATCTGTTGATTATTTTTTCTATTAATCGATGAGGTGTTTGATCTATAAAATGTCAGAATAATGTTGATCAGTGTTTCCCAAAGCTCAAGACGATGTCCTCAAATGTCTCAAAGATATTCAGTTTACTGTCACAGATGAGGAAAGAAACCAGGAAATATTCACATTTAAGAAGCTGCAATCAGAGAATTCAAGACTAATAGACTAAAGACTAAAAAAATAATAATAATGATGAAAACACTAGATTCGATTAACTAAATCAGTTTCTATCTTAGAGGTGCATTACCGCCACCATTTGGACTGGAGTGTGGAACAGAAGATTGTGCAGAAATAAAAAAATAAATTAATTAAATTAAAAATAAAATGAAAGAAAATTAATTAATTAATTTAAAAAAATTAAAATAAAATTAAAAAATAAATAAATAGAAAAAATAAATAAAAATTATAATACATTTTTTTTTATAATAATGATGAAAACACTAGATTCGATTAACTAAATCAGTTTCTATCTTAGAGGTGCATTACCGTCTGGACTGGAGTGTGGAACAGAAGATTGTACAGTAACAAAATAAAAAAATAATAATAAAAAAATTAAATAAATAATAATTAAAAAAAGAAAGAAACTAGGAAATATTCACATTTAAGAAGCTGCAATCAGAGAATTTAAGACTTTTACTTTACTGAGCAGACATTTAATCAAAGACAATTAATCTTTTAAGTCATTAAGTAAAAATACAAACCACCTTTGGTAGTACAAAGCAATCTATAAACTGATACTAGATTTTGATTTACAACATAAACAACTAGGACATCAGTTTGGACTCTGGGAACATCTGATGGGATTTTCCATTACGATGACGTTTTACAGACTCGATAGATCAGCATGACGGATATTAAAAATAGTGGCTTTCTATTTTTGGAATATCTTCACTCTTTTATTCTGAATTACAGCTGATGTCGAACAATAAACGAGTCTCCTGCTGACTCAAGCAGAAACATGAACAGATGTTCAGAAGTATTCAGTGTCTTAAAGAGATTAAAACTAAAAGTCTCTGGATACAGGACACTCGGGGTTAAGTTTATCCTCAACTCGTCTTCTGTCCTTTAGAGACTGCAAAAGTAGAATCTTTAAATAAATTAATTTACAAATGAATTCCTTCAGAGAGACTATAATGGTGCCAAAGAGAGCTTGATGGAGGTCCGTGTTTTCAAAGTTAACCTGTGGTGGAGACAACTAGAGCGACAACGATTTTGATAATCGATTTATTGGTTTGAGTAAAAGTTCTCTGATTGCAGCTTCTTAAATATGAATATTTTCTGGTTTCTTTCCTCCTCTGAGTGAATTGTTAAGGTCATCTGCAAAAGATTCATCTTTATTTACAGTTTAAACAGTCAACAGTCACCTGGCTGATGAGCTGCTGTTATTATATTTATATGAATAATAATAATAAATATTATTATTATGAATAATTATTAAAAATAATGATAAGTACATATTTATATGAATGATAATGGCAATAATCATTAATAATAATGATATTAACAATAATAACCCATTCTTATTAATAATAATGATCATTATTATTATGAATAATAACCCATTATTATTCATAATAATAATTAATACATATTTATATTTACTGAAAACAAACAGTCTGTGTGAAATAGTCCCCTCTTCTTCATCACCATCATCTTTAACCACTGAATCATTTATTTAAAATAGAATCATTAAATCTCAGTCATCTGCAAAAGATTAATCTTTATTTACAGTTTAAACAGTCAACAGTCTCCTGGTTGATGAGCTGCTGTTATTATATTTATATTAATAATAATAAATATTTATATTATTATTAATAATTATAACTATCATTATTATTATTAATAATAATTATTATTAATAATGCTAATAATAATAATAATAATTATTATTATTATTATTATTATTATTAATAACCCATTATTATTAGTAATAATAAAAATAATAATTCATACATATTTATATTCACTGAAAACAAACAGTCTGTGTGTGAAATAGTCCCCTCTTCTTCATCACCATCATGTTCTTCCTCAGGTGAGTGTGATCAGGTTCTGATCAGTTCAGGTGAGTGCTGGGTTCAGGTGAGTCTTCCTCAGGTGAGTGCTGGGTTGAGCTGGATGCTGTTGATCCTCAGCACGGTCTGCGGCTGGATGATGATCCTCTTGCGTTGGAAGCGGTGTCTCTTCCAGAACCTCATGTGGACTTTGGGCCAGGACTCGGTCCTCTCGATGACGGTGGCCTCGACCCGGACCAGGTCCCGGTCCAGCAGAGGTCTGCCCAGCAGGGTGAAGTCCTCCGCTCCGACCAGCAGCACCTTCTCCATCCGGATCCGCTCTCCGCACTGCGCCTCCAGGCGGTTCTCCAGCAGGACCAGGTCCTCCGCGGTGACCTTCCACTGGCGGCCGGAGAAGTGCACCACCGCGAAGAGGCGACCGAAGTCCCGCTGCAGGATCCTCCGGTTCACGGTGCTCACCACGGCGGCGTGCTGCTCCTCCAGCCGGCTCTCCTCTTCCTCCAGCGGGACCAGGAGCTCCGGCCACGGGGGACTGGACAGCGAGGTCCGCGGCAGCAGCTGCCCGCTCCCGGAGCTCTGTGTCCGGACAGCAGCGGGCAGCAGCAGCCGGTGACCGGTCACCGAGCTCTGTGTCCGGACAGCAGCGGGCAGCAGCAGCCGGTGACCGGTCACCAACCCGCTACATGTCCTCCACACACACGCTGCTCTGCTCAGCGCCATCTTCACCGGAAACGATGCATCTCCTCCTGCTTCTTCTTTGGTGTTTGTTGTTGGTTGGTAAACCAGCTTAGAGGAGCATTACCGCCACCATCTGGACTGGAGTCTGAAACAGAAGATTGTACAGCAACAAAATAAAATTAAAAGAAATTGAAATAAGATTAAATTAAAAAAAACAATAATTAAATAAATTAAAAATAATAATAATAATAACATAACAAAATAAAATAAATAATAATAATAATAAAAAATAATAATAATAATGACGAAAACACTCGATTCGATTAACTAAATCAGTTTCTATCTTAGAGGAGCATTACCGCCACCATCTGGACTGGAGTCTGGAACAGAAGATTGTACAGTAACAAAATTAAAAGGAAAAAAATAAATAAAAAAAAGAATAAATAAATTAAAAAAATTAAAAATAAAATAGATAATAATAATAATAATAATAAAAAATAATAATAATAAAGACGAAAACACTCGATTCGATTAACTAAATCAGTTTCTATCTTAGAGGAGCATTACCGCCACCATCTGGACTGGAGTCTGAAACAGAAGATTGTACAGTAACAAAATAAAATAAAAAAAATTAAAAGAAATTGAAATAAAATTAAATAAAATTAAATAAAAAAACAATAATTAAATAAATTTAAAAAAATAATAATAACATAACAAGATAAAATAAATAATAATAATAATAAAAAAAATAATAATGATGAAAACACTCGATTCGATTAACTAAATCAGTTTCTATCTTAGAGGTGCATTACCGCCACCATCTGGAATGGAATGTGGAACAGAAGATTGTACAGTAACAAAAATAAAAATAAAATAAAATGAAAAATAAATAAATGAAAAAGATACATAATAATAAAAAATAAATAAAATAAAATATTAATAATGATGAAAACACAAGATTTGATTAACTAAATCAGTTTCTATCTTAGAGGTGCATTGCCGCCACCATCTGGACTGGAGTCTGGAAGAGAAGATTGTACAGTAACAGAATAAAATAATAAATTAAAATTAAAATTAAATAAAATGAAAAATAAAAATAAAAATAAATGAAATAAATAAATAAAATAATTACAATAAAAAAAATTAATAATGATGAAAACGCTAGATTCGATTAACTAAATCAGTTTCTATCTTAGAGGTGCATTACCGCCACCATCTGGACTGGAGTGTGGAACAGAAGATTGTACAGTAACAAAATTAAAAGGAAAAAAATAAATAAAAAAAAGAATAAATAAATGAAAAAAAAATAAAATAAAATAAAATAAATAATAACAATGATGAAAACACTCGATTCGATTAACTAAATCAGTTTCTATCTTAGAGGTGCATTACCGCCACCATCTGGACTGGAGTGTGGAACAGAAGATTGTACAGTAACAAAATTAAAAGGAAAAAAATAAATAAAAAAAAGAATAAATAAATGAAAAAAAAATAAATAAAATAAAATAAATAATAACAATAAAAAATAAATAATAATAATGATGAAAACACTCGATTCGATTAACTAAATCAGTTTCTATCTTAGAGGTGCATTACCGCCACCATCTGGACTGGAGTCTGGAACAGAAGATTGTACAGTAACAAAATTCAAAGGAAAAAAATAAATAAAAGAAAGAATAAATAAATGAAAAAATTAAAAATAAAATAGATAATAATAATAATAATAATAAAAAATAATAATAATAATGACGAAAACACTCGATTCGATTAACTAAATCAGTTTCTATCTTAGAGGTGCATTACCGCCACCATCTGGACTGGAGTCTGGAACAGAAGATTGTACAGTAACAAAATTCAAAGGAAAAAAATAAATAAAAGAAAGAATAAATAAATGAAAAAATTAAAAATAAAATAGATAATAATAATAATAATAATAAAAAATAATAATAATAATGACGAAAACACTCGATTCGATTAACTAAATCAGTTTCTATCTTAGAGGTGCATTACCACCACCATCTGGAATGGAGTGTGGAACAGAAGATTGTACAGTAACAGAAATTAAAATAAAATAAAAATAAATAAATGAAAAAGATACATAATAATAAAAAATAAAATAAATAAAATAATAATGATGAAAACACTAGATTTGATTAACTAAATCAGTTTCTATCAAAAGATTTTTTTTGGATAAAATAAAAAATTAAATGAAAAAAATAAAAATAAAAATAAAGAAAAATAAATTAAATTAAAAATAAAATGAAAAAAAGATAATATATGACAGAAAAATATTAAATTAAATTAAATTAAAAAAAAAAAAAAAATGATAAATGAAAAAAAAATAATAATAATAATGAAAAGAAATTATAATAATAATTATGATGAAAACACTAGATTCGATTAACTAAATCAGTTTCTATCTTAGAGGTCTTTCAGACATTGTTTGGACTTTTGTTTTCCAACGTTTTTCAAATTTTTTTTTTTAGACATTTTTCAGTCTTTTTTTTCCAGACATTTTTCTCAGACTTTTTTTGAAAAATGACTGAAAAAAAAGACCGAAAAATATCTGAAAAAAATTTGACATTTTTTTTTTTTTTAAATGTTGGAAAACAAAAGTCTGAAAAAATGTCTGAAAAAAAAAGTTTGAAAAATGTTGGAAAGCAAGTCTCAAAAATGTCTGAAAAAGGTAAAAAAAAAAAAAAAAAAAAAAAAGTCTGGAAAAAATGTCTGAAAAGAATGTTGGAAAACAAAAGTCTGAAAAAATGTCCGTAAACAAAAGTCTGAAAAATGTTGGAAAACAAGTCTGAAAAAATTTCCAAAAAACAAAAGTCTAGACAATGTCTGAAAAATGTCCCAAAAAAAAGTTTGAATAAATGTCTGAAAAAAAAAGTTTGAAAGATGATGGAAAACAAAAGTCTAAACAACGTCTGAAAAAGGTAAAAAAACAAAAAAAAAAAATAGGTCTGAAAAACAAGTCTGAAAAAAAGTTTGAAAAATATTGGAAACCAAAAATCTAAAAAATGTCCCAAAAAAAAGTCTAAACAATGTCTGAAAAAGGTGTCAGAAGAACCACCTCTCCCTGAACGTCTCAAAGACCAAGGAGGTCATTGTGGATTACAGGCGGGGGGGGGGTTGCACTCACCCCCCAGTCGCCATCAACGGCACAGCGGTGGAGAGGGTGGACACCTTTAAATACCTGGGTGTCAACATCCAGGTACTGCTAAACAAGCAGAGACTGTACGCTCTGAGGCGACTCAAGACTTTTAGAGTTAAAGGGACTCTCAGGGACTTCTACCGGGGCACCGTAGAGAGCCTCCTGACAGGCTGCTTCACCACCTGGTTCGGCAGCTGCACCAACGTGGACCGTAAGGCCCTGGAAAGGGTGGTGCGCTGGGCCCAACACATCACCAGGTGCGAGCTGCCCAGCCTGCAGGAGCTTTACACCCAGCGGTGCCTCAGGAAGTCCCTGAGGGTCATTAAGGACACGACACACCCCCACATCAGCCTGTTGTCCCTCCTGCCCTCTGGTAGAAGATACAGGACCCCCAGGACTCACACCAGCAGACTGAGGAACAGCTTTTTCCCCAGGCCATCAGACTTTTAAATAGATAATTCATACGACACATTCTTACACAAAAATATATCTTAATACATATGTTCTTCATATGCCTTTGTATAAAGTATTTCCTTTTATAATTGTAATGTAAATGTAATGTAATTTATTATTTTAATGGAGCTTCCCAGCAAAAAGTATTTCACAATCATATTAATTTGTCTAAGATACTGAAATAATGTTCTAAAACACTCATTTAGTGAGTTCTTTTGTAGAATATCTATGTTTAATAATGCTCTTCATTTCTGTTTTGCTGAAGCTAACTGTCAAATCAGTGTTGTTATTTTTTGTAGCCTTCTTTGCAATCTTATCTACCATCTCATTTCCTTTAACCCTATGTGTGTAGGTATCCATAAACATATGACTGAAAGCCCCATCATTTGATTTCTGTATAATGTTTGTTGTATTTCAATCAAAATAGTTCCTTCTTCTTCTTCTTTGGTGTTTATGGCGGTTGGCAAACAGCTTAAAGGTGCATTACCGCCACCTACTGGACTGGAGTGTGGAGCAGGAGATTGGCAGGAAAAAAAATATATATATATAATAAAAAATAAAATAAATAAAAAAATTAAAAAAAACAATAAAATAAAAATTAATAACAATAATAATAATAATACTAATAATTAAATTCTCTCCATTATTCCTGTTGTTTAGTAATTAATTAGAAGATTGTGTACTTTCTTAGATGTCTTTCCTAGCAGATTGTAATATTTCCATCATCTACTCCTGATAGCTATTCCCTTCTTTCTTTGTCATATTTGCTGCACTCTATAAGAACATGCTTGACAGTTTCCGGTTTATTACAGTGCGTGTATAGTCCAGTTGGGTGCTTGTCTATTCTCTGGAGTGTTTGGTTTAATCCTGTATGTCCTATTTTCAGACGGGTAATGACCATCTCTTCCTTTGGGCACTTCAGTCCCAGTATTCTTGCCAGGTTTTGTGCATGTAGTCCTTAATGATAGTTTTAACCTCTACTTTACTTAACGGTATTTGTATGTCAATTAAGTGTCGTTTTAATGAGTGTTTGGCCAATATATCTGCATTCTCATTTCCTTCCAGCCCTATGTGTGCAGGAACCCAAAGGAAGGAGATATCCAATCTGAACAACTGATACACAGGTAAACAATACATATAAGGGGAATGAAGGGATAAATACAAATAATTATCAAAAAAAAAACTAACATAAAACACAAAACATGCCAGTGGTTAATATAAGTAAAGACCTCCTGGAACCCCCTAAAGAGGACAAGGACGGCTCTATTCTGGGTCACAGAGGGTTAAACCAGTCAGAGAGTGGGATCAGTTCAATGGAAACAGTCCAAAGACTGCAATAAAGCAACCCATGAACAGTTTACATCTTTATATTAAGTGAAAACTTTTATAACTAATATATTAAGTGTCCAGTACTTTAAAAACAGAACTTTTATAACTAAATTATTAAGTCTTCAATACTTTAACAAACAGAGTTTCTTCATTACATCACGACCTTGGTAGTCTGGAGTCTGTATTTTCCCACCGCACCTTGAACGCAGCGCAGATCTGCCTCCATTTTGTGTCGGTCGCTCGGCTGGTTTCCGGGTTCCAGACAGCGGAACCGACAACAACACGGTGATAACACGGTGTTACCGGAGAGGATGGCTCCGACAGCCCGGCAGGACGGCCGGTAAAGTTACCGTAGATACCCGGAAACTGTTTAAAGTGACTCTTTAACGCGTCGTCGTCTCAGAGGAGTGTTGAGGACGAACCGAGCCGGCAGCAGAACTCTGGACGGACTGACAGCCACCGCTCAGAGGAAACCCAGAGCTGATACAGGCTAGCTGCTAACAGCTAACAGGATAGCTGCTAACAGGATAGCTGCTAACTGCTAACTGCTGTTTGGTGTTCAGTTCCATCAGCAGCCTCACATCACAAAGCTTCTCTCGGAGGATTCAACACAACAACACCTGAACATTCATGTTGTTCTGGAGGACGAGATTATCAAACCTACTGTTGGAGACAACCAGGTTAGTACTGCTAACTTTACTGTTAACTTTACTCTACAGATTAGTACTGTTAATTTTACTCTACAGATTAGTACTGTTAACTTTACTCTACAGATTAGTACTGTTAATTTTACTCTACAGATTAGTACTGTTAACTTTACTCTACAGATTTGTACTGTTAACTTTACTCTACAAATTAGTACTGTTAACTTTACTCTACAGATTAGTACTGTTAATTTTACTCTACAGATTAGTACTGTTAACTTTACTCTACAGATTAGTACTGTTAACTTTACTCTACAGATTAGTACTGTTAACTTTACTCTACAAATTAGTACTGTTAACTTTACTCTACAGATTAGTACTGTTAACTTTACTCTACAGGTTAGTACTGCTAACTTTACTCCTCAGATTAGTACTGTTAACTTTACTCTACAGATTAGTACTGCTAACTTTACTCCTCAGATTAGTACTGTTAACTTTACTCTACAGATTAGTACTGCTAACTTTACTCTACAGATTAGTACTGCTAACTTTACTCTACAGATTAGTACTGCTAACTTTACTCTACAGATTAGTACTGTTAACTTTACTCTACAGATTAGTACTGTTAACTTTACTCTACAGATTAGTACTGTTAACTTTACTCTACAAATTAGTACTGTTAACTTTACTCTACAGATTAGTACTGTTAATTTTACTCTACAGATTAGTACTGTTAACTTTACTCCTCAGATTAGTACTGTTAACTTTACTCTACAGATTAGTACTGTTAACTTTACTCTACAGATTAGTACTGTTAACTTTACTCTACAGATTAGTACTGCTAACTTTACTCCTCATATTAGTACTGTTAACTTTACTCCTCAGATTAGTACTGCTAACTTTACTCCTCAGATTAGTACTGTTAACTTTACTCTGCAGATTAGTACTGCTAACTTTACTCTACAGATTAGTACTGCTAACTTTACTCTGCAGATTAGTACTGTTAACTTTACTGCTAACTTTACTCTACAGATTAGTACTGTTAACTTTACTCCTCAGATTAGTACTGTTAACTTTACTCTGCAGGTTAGTACTGCTAACGTTACTCTACAGGTTAGTACTGCTAACTTTACTCTACATGTTAGTACTGTTAACTTTACTCTACAGATTAGTACTGCTAACTTTACTCTACATGTTAGTACTGCTAACTTTACTCTGCAGATTAGTACTGCTAACTTTACTCTACAGATTAGTACTGCTAACTTTACTCTACATGTTAGTACTGCTAACTTTACTCTACAGATTAGTACTGTTAACTTTACATGTTAGTACTGCTAACTTTACTCTACATGTTAGTACTGCTAACTTTACTCTACATGTTAGTACTGCTAACTTTACTCTGCAGGTTAGTACTGTTAACTTTACTCTGTAGAGTGAGTACTGCTAACTCTACTCCGCCTGACTTTAAGCTAGTGCCAGGTACAGGTGTGTTGGTGTCTTCACCTGGGAGAGGCTCAACTACCTGCCCGGGCCTGATGCATCCTGTTCTACTGAGCTTTATGCAGTACTGGAAGAAGTACTAATACCACACTGGGAAAATACTCCACTACAAATACAAGTCATACATTCAAAACCTTACTTAGTAAAAGTATGCGAGTATTGTCAGTAAAATGTACTCAAAGTTTGAAAAGTAAAAGTACTTATTGTTTAGTAAAGTGTTCCCTTTCAGTGTTTTACTATCATATATGATGATTTATGATAGTAAAACACTGACATGGTATTTGACTGCACAATGAGTACTTTTCCATGTTGCTGATAATACATAGGATACTTTTACTTGAGTAAGGTTTTGTATGCAGGACTTTTACTTGTAGTGGAGTATTATCACAGTGTGGTATTGGTACTTTTATTTCAGTAAATGATCTGAGTACTTCTTCCACCACTGCTAAAATATAATGTAGCCCATAAAGAAGAATAAAATGACTCAAGCAAAGAACAAGCCCTCGAAACTGTATTGAATTATAGTATTTGTACACAACTTTTAAATAAAATTTTACAACTATTGGTAGTACAGATTAAATAAATATAAATAAATAAATGTCCTCTGCAAAATTAAGATTTATATACATTTTTTTTCATACTTTATTTCAAAAGTTCAATACAGTAGATTCATAAACATGTTCAGATTTTTCATTATGCAAATATATTTTATAGCATAAAAATAAAATAAATGATGCAACAAATAAAATGTAAGGAAAGGTAAAAATGAATAAAAACAAAATAAAAAAAAGCAAAAATAATAAATGGGGTCTATTAAACAATTGGAATAAATTTGTATTGTCTAAACAATCTAATAGTTTTTATGTTTCTGGATTAATATTACTGCTCCATTAATGTGTATGTTGCATTATATCTCCTTCATATCCTGTTGGATAGTTTAATCTGCAGCAATGCATCATATTCTAGAAGAATATCACATGTTTGTAGCGTCAAAAGTCAACATGGTGTTGTGAGCTTAGTGACGTTGCATTTTCAGGTGATCCAAGAGGCTTTTTTCTCACCACATAAAGGAACACTTCATCCTTCAGTTTATCACAAACATTCAACATTAACACATCTGGAGATTCATGGGATTAAAAAACTGTAATCTGTAAAGTAACTAAAGCTGTCAGATAAATGTAGTGGAGTAAAAAGTTCAATATTTCCCTCTCAGATGTAGTGGAGGAGAAGCATAAAGTGGCATAAAACAGAAGTGATTTCATGATTTATAGTTTAATAATCGAATAAATAAATGCATGCTTTGCTACACTATTGAACGAGTTAGTTTAAGAGAATATATATATATATACACTATGTTATGGTAAACTTTGGCTGTCAGTGCCCTAAAAAAGCCTAGAAACAGTCAGAGCTACAGGTCCTTTAGCTCAGTGTATTTCCTTGACCACAAATCATCTAACTTCCTCAAAAAGCCCCGCCCCTCCCTGGTTGTATTTCACTGTGCGGTGTCACACTGTTGATGTGGGGAAACTCATAGACATATATACATAGACACCGCACTGGACGCTTCAGCCCGTTGCAGCCATACGTCAGTGTGGCGCGCCATATTGGAGAGAATGGCCTGTAACCCTATACAAGTAAACGGGGACGCTGCCGTTTTTCTGGATAAAAATCACTATAACGTTCACATTTCTCAACCGATTCCAACCAGTCATTATTATATATATATATAAAGTGGAACGTAACATTGGGGGCTCGTCCGGGATCTTCGACGAGCCCCCAATTGTTACGTTACCCCGTTTAGGGTCCAGGGGATGGAGGGAGTAACAAGAAATGTTTACCCAGGAAGGAGAGAGACTGTCAACGGATGTTTGTAACCAATAATTATACAATTTATTAACATCAAATGAAAATTTTATTTATGATCTACGAGGAAACCCGTGACCCAGCCTCCTTTCCATAGGCATTGGCTCGTATCTGATGTTACAGAAGCAAACGTTTTGTAAAGATGTAACGTTAACTTGAACAGTTGATAATGTGAAAAATGCTTAAAGGAAAATGTGATATGATAGTACTAGTTTATAATAATGGATTGAATCCACCATATTGAAGGACAGACCGCTGATCCAGGAACCGGAAGCTGTGACATTAACTCATTTAGCAGTTTTTCCCCCAAATCTTTGGGAAAAGAAACAAAAATGGTAACGTTAACTTATCGTTACTCCTCGTAGATCATAAACCCTTTAATATAATAACGACCGGTTGAAATCGGTTGAGAAATGTAGACATTATAGTGCTTTTTATCCAGAGAAATGTAGCTCCCCCGTTCACTTGTCTTGCCAGGTCCAATATGGCGCCCACGTTGAAGTACGATCCAGGAGTCAATGCGGCGTCTATGTATATACTGTATGTCTACGTATATGTCTGGGGTTTTCCCATTATAAAGAGTTGTGTTGGTGAACTGCTTAATGGAGACCAAACCTCAGCGATCTTGACCTGCTGTTCTTATGGACGTCACTTTACTTTGACCCTGAATTGAAAAGCTCAGTCAGATTATAGGGGTCAAAGGTCAACTCTGCACATGTTTGTCTAAATAGATATATGCAAGAAATATTCTTTAATCTTATCTAAAAGCCACCATATCCTAACATATCACTACAATATTATAGTTATTCAGAGTATCTCATATGTCCCCCTTATGTATTTATTTTCTTATTTATCTTAAGTAGAGTTTCCGAGAGACATGTCGTGTTTCACATGTGTAGTGCTAAAATACCTGTGGCAACAACATACCTTATTTTGTGATTATAAGCGCGCTTTCTACAAAAACCTCAAGGACTGATATCCTGACATTTAAATCATAAGAGACGTTTGCCTTGAAAATATAGTATATAATTGACAAAATGCTGCTACTTAGTAGTCGCAGACACATTTTGACAATACCTGTTTCTAAAGCTGACCTTTCATTGTGATCAAATTAGGGCTGTCAATCAATTATAATATTTAATTGCAATTAATCACATGATTGTCCATAGTTAATCACAAATTTATTATTTATAATTATCTGTTAAAAATGTACCTTAAGGGGAGATTTGTCAAGTATTTAATTCTCTTATCAACATGGGAGTGGACAAATATGTTGCTTTATGTAAATGTGTGTATATATTTATTATTGTAAATCAATTAACACAAAACAATGACAGATATTGTCCAGAAACCCTCACAGGTACTGCATTTAGCATAAAAGATATGCTCAAATCATGAGCCCGCTACAACCTCTGAAAGACCGAACATATTATTAACATATTATTACGTTAACTTTGACAGCCCTAGTTACCGTTTTATCTTTCAAATGGGTTCTAGGTTTATCCATCACATAATTACATAAATATTCTGATTATTAGTGGAATAATAACGGGCTTAGTGAGTTGAAACTAGTCTGTTTTGTGGCTTCAGTCCGTGCACACTCAGCAGATCTCCAAACATTTCTTTTTCCTCCCAGAGGAGCGATAACCCCCCCCCCCCCCCCCCCCCCCCCCCACTCTCCTTCTCTGTTTAAACCACGTCACCGACTCGCTGACTATCTGGCGAGCTTGCTCGGTGAGATTCCTTTGGTTTCCCTCTCGGTGAAAACCTGCCGCGACGCTCCGCCAGGCTGCCTGAGGAATGGAGCAGCAGCGAAGGGTGGGGTGAGGAGCCAACAATGGGCCCAAACAGCTAACTGGTTTGGGGAGATCCAGTGACCTCGATCATTGTGTTGACACAGAGAGAAAGAGCAGTCTCAGGTGTGGGTTCATCATCGCTTCGTCAAATATGGACAAGCACAAGCTTAAGTTGTTTTTGCTTTGAGTAAATATAAAGTCAGCAACAGGTTGTGTTAGATTTGGGTCTGTGACGTCCGTAAGAGAAGCGACTTTACTCAAGTGACAATGAGTAAAACAACTTCATCAGACCTAGGGCATTCAGAGGATGGATGGCTTTTTAGGATGACGTTTTAGGGCTAGAATGAAGCTACAGATATCATATGAAACTAAGAAACCTGATGGATCCATCGGTACCAACAATGTCTTGCTACCATGTCGGGAAAGAGGCTAAATAACGCTCCAAAGTTGGGCTAAATTGTAGCAAGGACATACTGTCATGTCCATTTTCAAAGGGGTCCCTTGACCTCTGACCTCCATATATGTGAATGTAAATGGGTTCTATGGGTACCCACGAGTCTCCCCTTTACAGACATGCCCACTTTATGATAATCACATGCAGTTTGGGGCAAAAACCATGCAGCTTTTCTCTCTAGATTGACGATAAGGGGGTTTCTGAGCAGTTTACACAACACAGGTGCTCGCCGTCCAATTGCTGAAAAATGCAAATTCTTGCAGAAATCTCCAAAACTTCAAAAGTTTTGGATCCCAAATCACAGGAGGTCTTTTTCTATGGTGTTCCTCAAGGTCTTGGTGTCTTAATGTGGTATTTTGGAGGGATTATTGATCATTTTTATCAATTCTCCAGTGGTAAAAAAAATGGTTAAATTTAGCACCAAATCTGTGGAACAAACAGTTTCAACCCAACAACTTATGAGACATAATAGAGCATGGAGATGA